>NW_027287351.1:0-72866 GCF_022747635.1 Hetaerina americana | reverse complement strand
TACACACCTTGGATACATTTTTGTTTGATTTGTGTCGAGTGAGATTTTCACCTAGAACCCAAAGGGGGGGGGGGTATTGGCACTTTTCATGGAAAAATGTGAAAAATTAAATTTTCTAAAAATGAAATAAATGCCTTCTAAACACCTCAAAAATTCACTCTAAAACAGAAGATTGTTGTTTTTCGCAATATTTTTAGAAATTTGGGCTCTTTTAGTAAAATTAACACTTGCGCTGAAGCATCTTTTATGCTCATTTCATGTCTTTCAGGATTAATTCTGGGTTTTATTTTGTTTATTTGATGAAAATGAACAACAATACACACCATGGAAACATATTTGTTTGATTTGTGTCGAGTGAGATTTTCACCTAGAACCCAAAGGGGGGGGTATTGGCACTTTTCATGGAAAAATGTGAAAAATTAAATTTTCTAAAAATGAAATAAATGCCTTCTAAACACCTCAAACATTCACTCTAAAAAAGAAGATTGTTTTTTTCGCAATATTTTTAGAAATTTGGGCTCTTTTAGTTACATTAACACCTGGGTTGAAGCATCTTTTATGATCTTTTGTTGTCTTTCAGGATTCATTCTGGGTTTTATTTTGTTTATTTGATGAAAATGAACAACAATACACACCTTGGATACATTTTTGTTTGATTTGTGTCGAGTGAGATTTTCACCTAGAACCCAAAGGTCGGGGTATTGGCACTTTTCATAAAAAAATGTGAAATATTAAATTTTCTAAAAATGAAATAAATGCCTTCTAAACAACTCAAACATTCACTCTAAAACAGAAGATTGTTGTTTTTCGCAATATTTTTAGAAATTTGGGCTCTTTTAGTAACATTAACGCTTTCTCTGAAGCAACTTTTATGCTCATTTCTTGTCCTTCAAGATTAATTCTGGGTTTTATTTTGTTTATTTTATGAAAATGAACAACAATACACACCATGGAAACATTTTTGTTTGATTTGTGTCGAGTGAGATTTTCACCTAGAACACAAAGGGGGGGGTATTGGCACTTTTCATGGAAAAATGTGAAAAATTAAATTTTCTAAAAATGAAATAAATGCCTTCTAAACACCTCAAACATTCACTCTCAAACAGAAGATTTTTGTTTTTCGCAATATTTATACAAATTTGGGCTCTTTTAGTAAAAATAACACTTACGCTTAAGCATCTTTTATGCTCATTTCATGTCTTTCAGGATTAATTCTGGGTTTTATTTTGTTTATTTGATGAAAATGAACAACAATACACACCATGGAAACATTTTTCTTTGATTTGTGTCGAGTGAGATTTTCACCTAGAACACAAAGGGGGGGGGGGTATTGGCACTTTTCATGGAAAAATGTGAAAAATTAAATTTTCTAAAAATGAAATAAATGCCTTCTAAACACCCTCAAACATTCAATCTAAAACAGAAGATTGTTGTTTTTCGCAATATTTTTAGAAATTTGGGCTCTTTTAGTAACATTAACACTTGGGCTGAAGCATCTTTTATGATCTTTTATTGTCTTTCAGGATTCATTCTGGATTTTATTTTGTTTATTTGATGAAAATGAACAACAATACACACCTTGGATACATTTTTGTTTGATTTGTGTCGAGTGAGATTTTCACCTAGAACCCAAAGGGGGGGGTATTGGCACTTTTCATGGAAAAATGTGAAAAATTAAATTTTCTAAAAATGAAATAAATGCCTTCTAAACACCTCAAACATTCACTCTAAAACAGAAGATTGTTGTTTTTCGCAATATTTTTAGAAATTTGGGATCTTTTAGTAACATTAACACTTTCGCTGAAGTATCTTTTATGCTCATTTCTTGTCTTTCAAGATTAATTCTGGATTTTATTTTGTTTATTTGATGAAAATGAACAACAATACACACCATGGAAACATTTTTGTTTGATTTGTGTCGAGTGAGATTTTCACCTAGAACCCAAAGGGGGGGGTATTGGAACTTTTCATGGAAAAATGTGAAAAATTAAATTTTCTAAAAATGAAATAAATGCCTTCTAAACACCTCAAACATTCACTCTAAAACAGAAGATTGTTGTTTTTCGCAATATTTTTAGAAATTTGGGCCCTTTTAGTAACATTAACACTTGCGCTGAAGTATCTTTTATGCTCATTTCTTGTCTTTCAGGATTAATTCTGGGTTTTATATTGTTTATTTGATGAAAATGAACAACAATACACACCATTGAAACATTTTTGTTTGATTTGTGTCGATTGAGATTTTCACCTAGAACCCAAAGGGGGGGGCATTGGCACTTTTCATGGAAAAATGTGAAAAATTAAATTTTCTAAAAATGAAATAAATGCCTTCTAAACACCTCAAACATTCACTCTAAAAAAGAAGATTGTTGTTTTTCGCAATATTTTTAGAAATTTGGGCTCTTTTAGTAACATTAACACCTGGGCTGACGCATCTTTTATGATCTTTTATTGTCTTTCAGGATTCATTCTGGGTTTTATTTTGTTTATTTGATGAAAATTAACAACAATACACACCTTGGATACATTTTTGTTTGATTTGTGTCGAGTGAGATTTTCACCTAGAACCCAAAGGGGGGGGGGTATTGGCACTTTTCATGGAAAAATGTGAAAAATTAAATTTTCTAAAAATGAAATAAATGCCTTGTATACACCTCAAACATTCACTCTAAAACAGAAGATTGTTGTTTTTCGCAATATTTTTAGAAATTTGGGCTCTTTTAGTAACATTAACACCTGGGCTGAAGCATCTTTTATGATCTTTTATTGTCCTTCAGGATTCATTCTGGGTTTTATTTTGTTTATTTGATGAAAATGAACAACAATACACACCTTTGATACATTTTTGTTTGATTTGTGTTGAGTGAGATTTTCACCTGGAACCCAAAGGGGGGGGTATGGGCACTTTTCATGGAAAAATGTGAAAAATTAAATTTTCTAAAAATGAAATAAATGCCTTTTAAACACCTCAAACATTCACTCTAAAACAGAAGATTGTTGTTTTTCGCAATATTTTTAGAAATTTGGGCTCTTTTAGTAACATTAACACCTGGGCTGAAGCATCTTTTATGATCATTTATTGTCTTTCAGGATACATTCTGGGTTTTATTTTGTTTATTTGATGAAAATGAACAACAATACACACCTTGGATACATTTTTGTTTGATTTGTGTCGAGTGAGATTTTCACCTAGAACTCAAAGGGGGGGGTATTGGTACTTTTCATGGAAAAATGTGAAAAATTAAATTTTCTAAAATGAAATTAATGCCTTCTAAACACCTCAAACATTCACTCTAAAACAAAAGATTGTTGTTTTTCGCAATATTTTTAGAAATTTGGGCTCTTTTAGTAACATTATCACTTTCTCTGAAGCAACTTTTATGCTCATTTCTTGTCCTTCAAGATTAATTCTGGGTTTTATTTTGTTTATTTGATGAAAATGAACAACAATACACACAATGGAAACATTTTTGTTTGATTTGTGTCAAGTGAGATTTTCACCTAGAACCCAAAGGGGGGGGTATTGGCACTTTTCATGGAAAAATGTGAAAAATTAAATTTTCTAAAAATGAAATAAATGCCTTCTAAACACCTCAAAAATTCAATCTAAAACAGAAGATTGTTGTTTTTCGCAATATTTTTAGAAATTTGGGCTCTTTTAGTAAAATTAACACTTGCGCTGAAGCATCTTTTATGGTCATTTATTGTCTTTCAGGATACATTCTGGGTTTTATTTTGTTTATTTGATGAAAATGAACAACAATACACACCTTGGATACATTTTTGTTTGATTTGTGTCGAGTGAGATTTTCACCTAGAACCCAAAGGGGGGGGTATTGGCACTTTTCATGGAAAAATGTGAAAAATTAAATTTTCTAAAAATGAAATAAATGCCTTCTAAACACCTCAAACATTCACACTAAAACAGAAGATTGTTGTTTTTCGCAATATTTTAAGAAATTTGGGCACTTTTAGTAAAATTAACACTTGCGCTGAAGCATCTTTTATGCTCATTTCATGTTTTTCAGAATTAATTCTGGCTTTAATTTTGTTTATTTGATGAAAATGAACAACAATACACACCATGGAAACATTTTTGTTTGATTTGTGTCAAGTGAGATTTTCACCTAGAACCCAAAGGGGGGTATTGGCACTTTTCATGGAAAAATGTGAAAAATTAAATTTTCTAAAAATGAAATAAATGCCTTCTAAACACCTCAAACATTCACTCTAAAACAGAAGATATTTGTTTTTCGCAATATTTTTAGAAATTTGAGCTCTTTTAGTAAAATTAACACTTGCGCTGAAGCATCTTTTATGCTCATTTCATGTCTTTCAGGATTAATTCTGGGTTTTATTTTGTTTATTTGATGAAAATGAACAACAATACACACCTTGGATACATTTTTGTTTGATTTGAGTCGAGTGAGATTTTCACCTAGAGCCCAAAGGGGGGGGTATTGGCACTTTTCATTGAAAAATGTGAAAAATTAAATTTTCTAAAAATGAAATAAATGCCTTCTAAACACCTCAAACATTAACTCTAAAACAGAAGATTGTTGTTTTTCGCAATATTTTTAGAAATTTGGGCTCTTTTAGTAACATTAACACCTGGGCTGAAACATCTTTTATGATCATTTATTGTCTTTCAGGATACATTCTGGGTTTTATTTTGTTTATTTGATGAAAATTAACAACAATACACACCTTGGATACATTTTTGTTTGATTTGTGTCGAGTGAGATTTTCACCTAGAACCCAAAGGGGGGGGTAGGGGGGGGTATTGGCACTTTTCATGGAAAAATGTGAAAAATTAAATTTTCTAAAAATGAAATAAATGCCTTGTATACACCTCAAACATTCACTCTAAAACAGAAGATTGTTGTTTTTCGCAATATTTTTAGAAATTTGGGCTCTTTTAGTAACATTAACACCTGGGCTGAAGCATCTTTTATGATCTTTTATTGTCCTTCAGGATTCATTCTGGGTTTTATTTTGTTTATTTGATGAAAATGAACAACAATACACACCTTTGATACATTTTTGTTTGATTTGTGTTGAGTGAGATTTTCACCTGGAACCCAAAGGGGGGGGTATGGGCACTTTTCATGGAAAAATGTGAAAAATTAAATTTTCTAAAAATGAAATAAATGCCTTTTAAACACCTCAAACATTCACTCTAAAACAGAAGATTGTTGTTTTTCGCAATATTTTTAGAAATTTGGGCTCTTTTAGTAACATTAACACCTGGGCTGAAGCATCTTTTATGATCATTTATTGTCTTTCAGGATACATTCTGGGTTTTATTTTGTATATTTGATGAAAATGAACAACAATACACACCTTGGATACATTTTTGTTTGATTTGTGTCGAGTGAGATTTTCACCTAGAACTCAAAGGGGGGGGTATTGGTACTTTTCATGGAAAAATGTGAAAAATTAAATTTTCTAAAATGAAATTAATGCCTTCTAAACACCTCAAACATTCACTCTAAAACAAAAGATGGTTGTTTTTCGCAATATTTTTAGAAATTTGGGCTCTTTTAGTAACATTATCACTTTCTCTGAAGCAACTTTTATGCTCATTTCTTGTCCTTCAAGATTAATTCTGGGTTTTATTTTGTTTATTTGATGAAAATGAACAACAATACACACAATGGAAACATTTTTGTTTGATTTGTGTCGATTGAGATTTTCACCTAGAACCCAAAGGGGGGGGTATTGGCACTTTTCATGGAAAAATGTGAAAAATTAAATTTTCTAAAAATTAAATAAATGCCTTCTAAACACCTCAAAAATTCAATCTAAAACAGAAGATTGTTGTTTTTCGCAATATTTTTAGAAATTTGGGCTCTTTTAGTAAAATTAACACTTGCGCTGAAGCATCTTTTATGGTCATTTATTGTCTTTCAGGATACATTCTGGGTTTTATTTTGTTTATTTGATGAAAATGAACAACAATACACACCTTGGATACATTTTTGTTTGATTTGTGTCGAGTGAGATTTTCACCTAGAACCCAAAGGGGGGGTATTGGCACTTTTCATGGAAAAATGTGAAAAATTAAATTTTCTAAAAATGAAATAAATGCCTTCTAAACACCTCAAACATTCACTCTAAAACAGAAGATTGTTGTTTTTCGCAATATTTTTAGAAATTTGAGCTCTTTTAGTAAAATTAACACTTGCGCTGAAGCATCTTTTATGCTCATTTCATGTCTTTCAGGATTAATTCTGGGTTTTATTTTGTTTATTTGATGAAAATGAACAACAATACACACCTTGGATACATTTTTGTTTGATTTGAGTCGAGTGAGATTTTCACCTAGAGCCCAAAGGGGGGGGTATTGGCACTTTTCATGGAAAAATGTGAAAAATTAAATTTTCTAAAAATGAAATAAATGCCTTCTAAACACCTCAAACATTAACTCTAAAACAGAAGATTGTTGTTTTTCGCAAAATTTTTAGAAATTTGGGCTCTTTTAGTAACATTAACACCTGGGCTGAAGCATCTTTTACGATCATTTATTGTCTTTCAGGATACATTCTGGGTTTTATTTTGTGTATTTGATGAAAATGAACAACAATACACACCTTGGATACATTTTTGTTTGATTTGTGTCGAGTGAGATTGTCACCTAGAACCCAAAGGGAGGGGTATTGGCACCTTTCATGGAAAAATGTGAAAAATTAAATTTTCTAAAAATGAAATAAATGCCTTCTAAACACCTTAAAAATTTACTCTAAAACAGAAGATTGTTGTTTTTCGCAATATTTTTAGAAATTTGGGCTCTTTTAGTAACATTAACACCTGGGCTGAAGAATCTTTTACGATCATTTATTGTCTTTCAGGATACATTCTGGGTTTTATTTTGTTTATTTGATGAAAATGAACAACAATACACACCTTGGATACATTTTTGTTTGATTTGTGTCGAGTGAGATTTTCACCTGGAACCCAAAGGGGGGGGTATGGGCACTTTTCATGGAAAAATGTGAAAAATTAAATTTTCTAAAAATGAAATAAATGCCTTTTAAACACCTCAAACATTCACTCTAAAACAGAAGATTGTTGTTTTTCGCAATATTTTTAGAAATTTGGGCTCTTTTAGTAACATTAACACCTGGGCTGAAGCATCTTTTATGATCATTTATTGTCTTTCAGGATACATTCTGGGTTTTATTTTGTTTATTTGATGAAAATGAACAACAATACACACCTTGGATACATTTTTCTTTGATTTGTGTCGACAGAGATTTTCACCTAGAACCCAAAGGGGGGAGCATTGGCACTTTTCATGGAAAAATGTGAAAAATTAAATTTTCTAAAAATGAAATAAATGCCTTCTAAACACCTCAAAAATTCAATCTAAAACAGAAGATTGTTGTTTTTCGCAATATTTTTAGAAATTTGGGCTCTTTTAGTAAAATTAACACTTGCGCTGAAGCATCTTTTATGGTCATTTATTGTCTTTCAGGATACATTCTGGGTTTTATATTGTTTATTTGATGAAAATGAACAACAATACACACCTTGGATACATTTTTGTTTGATTTGTGTCGAGTGAGATTTTCACCTAGAACCCAAAGGGGGGGGTATTGGCACTTTTCATGGAAAAATGTGAAAAATTAAATTTTCTAAAAATGAAATAAATTCCTTCTAAACACCTCAAAAAATTCACTCTAAAACAGAAGATTGTTGTTTTTCGCAATATTTTTAGAAATTTGGGCTCTTTTAGTAAAATTAACACTTGCGCTGAAGCATCTTTTATGCTCATTTCATGTCTTTCAGGATTAATTCTGGGTTTTATTTTGTGCATTTGATGAAAATGAACAACAATACACACCATGGAAATATTTTTGTTTCATTTGTGTCAAGTGAGATTTTCACCTAGAACCCAAAGGAAGGGGTATTGGCACTTTTCATGGAAAAATGTGAAAAATTAAATTTTCTAAAAATGAAATAAATGCCTTGTAAACACCTCAAACATTCACTCTAAAACAGAAGATTGTTGTTTTTCGCAATATTTTTAGGAATTTGGGCTCTTTTAGTAACATTAACACTTGCGCTGAAGCATCTTTTAAGCTCATTTCTTGTCTTTCAGGATTCATTCTGGGTTTTATTTGTTTATTTGATGAAAATGAACAACAATACACACCATGGAAACATTTTTGATTGATTTGTGTCAAGTGAGATTTTCACCTAGAACCCAAAGGGGGGGTATTGGCACTTTTCAAGGAAAAATGTGAAAAAATAAATTTTCTAAAAATGAAATAAATGCCTTCTAAACACCTCAAACATTCACACTAAAACAGAAGATTGTTGTTTTTCGCAATATTTTTAGAAATTTGGGCTCTTTTAGTAACATTAACACCTGGGCTGAAGCATCTTTTATGATCATTTATTGTCTTTCAGGATACATTCTGGGTTTTATTTTGTTTATTTGATGAAAATGAACAACAATACACACCATGGAAACATTTTTCTTTGATTTGTGCCGAGTGAGATTTTCACCTAGAACACAAAGGGGGGGGTATTGGCACTTTTCATGGAAAAATGTGAAAAATTAAATTTTCTAAAAATGAAATAAATGCATTCTAAACACCTCAAAAATTCACTCTAAAACAGAAGATTGTTGTTTTTCGCAATATTTTTAGAAATTTGGGCTCTTTTAGTAAAATTAACACTTGCGCTGAAGCATCTTTTATGCTCATTTCATGTCTTTCAGGATTAATTCTGGGTTTTATTTTGTTTATTTGATGAAAAAGAACAACAATACACACCATGGAAACATTTTTGTTTGATTTGTGTCGAGAGAGATTTTCACCTAGAACCCAAAGGGGGGGGTATTGGCACTTTTCATGGAAAAATGTGAAAAATTAAATTTTTTAAAAATTAAATAAATGCCTTCTAAACACCTCAAACATTCACTCTAAAACAGAACATTGTTGTTTTTCGATATATTTTTAGAAATTTGGGCTCTTTTAGTAAAATTAACACTTGCGCTGAAGCATCTTTTATGCTCATTTCATGTCTTTTAAGATTAATTCTGGGTTTTATTTTGTTTATTTGATGAAAATGAACAACAATACACACCTTGGATACATTTTTGTTTGATTTGTGTCGAGTGAGTTTTTCACCTAGAACCCAAAGGGGGGGGTATTGGCACTTTTCATGGAAATATGAGAAAAATTAAATTTTCTAAAAATGAAATAAATGCCTTCTAAACACCTCAAACATTCACTCTAAAACAGAAGATTGTTGTTTTTCGCAAAATTTTTAGAAATTTGGGCTCTTTTAGTAACATTAACACCTGGGCTGAAGCATCTTTTACGATCATTTATTGTGTTTCAGGATACATTCTGGGTTTTATTTTGTTTATTTGATGAAAATGAACAACAATACACACCTTGGATACATTTTTGTTTGATTTGTGTCGAGTGAGATTTTCACCTAGAACCCAAAGGGGGGGGTATTGGCACTTTTCATGGAAAAATGTGAAAAATTAAATTTTCTAAAAATGAAATAAATGCCTTCTAAACACCTCAAACATTCACTCTAAAACAGAAGATTGTTGTTTTTCGCAATATTTTTAGAAATTTGGGCTCTTTTAGTAACATTAACACCTCGGCTGAAGCATCTTTTATGATCATTTATTGTTTTTTAGGGGACATTCTGGGTTTTTTTTTGTTTATTTGATGAAAATGAACCACAATACACACCTTGGATACATTTTTGTTTGATTTGTGTCGAGTGAGATTTTCACCTAGAACCCAAAGGGGGGGGTATTGGCACTTTTCATGGAAAAATGTGAAAAATTAAATTTTCTAAAAATGAAATAAATGCCTTGTAAACACCTCAAACATTCACTCTAAAACAGAAGATTGTTGTTTTTCGCAATATTTTTAGAAATTTGGGCTCTTTTAGTAACATTAACACTTTCGCTGAAGCAACTTTTATGCTCATTTCATGTCTTTAGGATTAATTCTGGGTTTTATTTTGTTTATTCGATGAAAATGAACAACAATACACACCATGGAAACATTTTTGATTGATTTGTGTCGAGTGAGATTTTCACCTAGAACCCAAAGGGGGGGGTATTGGCACTTTTCATGGAAAAATGTGAAAAATTAAATTTTCTAAAAATGAAATAAATACCTTCTAAACACCTCAAACATTCACTCTAAAATAGAAGATTGTTGTTTTTCGCAATATTTTTAGAAATTTGGGCTCTTTTAGTAACAATAACACTTGCGCTGAAGCATCTTTTATGCTCATTTCTTGTCTTTCAGGATTAATTCTGTGTTTTATTTTGTTTATTTGATGAAAATGAACAACAATACATACCATGGAAACATTTTTATTTGATTTGTGCAAGTTAGATTTTCACCTAGAACCCAAAGGGGGGGTATTGGCACTTTTCAAGGAAAAATGTGAAAAATTAAATTTTCTAAAAATGAAATAAATGCCTTCTAAACACCTCAAACATTCACTCTAAAACAGAAGATTGTTGTTTTTCGCAATATTTTTAGAAATTTAGGCTCTTTTAGTAACATAAACACCTGGGCTGAAGCATCTTTTATGATCTTTTGTTGACTTTCAGGATTCATTCTGGGTTTTATTTTGTTTATTTGATGAAAATGAACAACAATACACACCTTGGATACATTTTTGTTTGATTTGTGTCAAGTGAGATTTTCACCTAGAACCCAAAGGGGGGGGTATTGGCACTTTTCATGGAAAAATTTGAAAAATTAAATTTTCTAAAAATGAAATAAATGCCTTCTAAACACCTCAAACATTCACTCTAAAACAGAAGATTGTTGTTTTTCGGAAAATTTTTAGAAATTTGGGCTCTTTTAGTAACATTAAAACCTGGGCTGAAGCATCTTTTACGATCATTTATTGTCTTTCAGGATACATTCTGGGTTTTATTTTGTTTATTTGATGAAAATGAACAACAATACACACCTTGGATACATTTTTGTTTGATTTGTGTCGAGTGAGATTTTCACCTTGAACCCAAAGGGGGGGGTATTGGCACTTTTCATGGAAAAATGTGAAAAATTAAATTTTCTAAAAATGAAATAAATGCCTTCTAAACACCTCAAACATTCACTCTAAAACAGAAGATTGTTGTTTTTCGCAAAATTTTTAGAAATTTGGGCTCTCAGTAACATTAACATCTGGGCTGAAGCCTCTTTTAAGCTCATTTCTTGTCTTTCAGGATTCATTCTGGGTTTTATTTTGTTTATTTGATGAAAATGAACAACAATACACACCTTGGATACATTTTTGTTTGATTTGTGTCGAGTGAGATTTTCACCTAGAACCCAAAGGGGGGGGTATTGGCACTTTTCATGGAAAAATGTGAAAAATTAAATTTTCTAAAAATGAAATAAATGCCTTCTAAACACCTCAAACATTCACTCTAAAACAGAAGATTGTTGTTTTTCGCAAAATTTTTAGAAATTTGGGCTCTTTTAGTAACATTAACAACTGGGCTGAAGCATCTTTTATGATCATTTATTGTCTCTCAGGATACATTCTGGGTTTTATTTTGTTTATTTGATGAAAATGAACAACAATACACACCTTGGATACATTTTTGTTTGATTTGTGTCGAGTGAGATTTTCACCTAGAACCCAAAGGGGGGGGGGTATTGGCACTTTTCATGGAAAAATGTGAAAAATTAAATTTTCTAAAAATGAAATAAATGCCTTCTAAACACCTCAAAAATTCACTCTAAAACAGAAGATTGTTGTTTTTCGCAATATTTTTAGAAATTTGGGCTCTTTTAGTAAAATTAACACTTGCGCTGAAGCATCTTTTATGCTCATTTCATGTCTTTCAGGATTAATTCTGGGTTTTATTTTGTTTATTTGATGAAAATGAACAACAATACACACCATGGAAACATATTTGTTTGATTTGTGTCGAGTGAGATTTTCACCTAGAACCCAAAGGGGGGGGTATTGGCACTTTTCATGGAAAAATGTGAAAAATTAAATTTTCTAAAAATGAAATAAATGCCTTCTAAACACCTCAAACATTCACTCTAAAAAAGAAGATTGTTTTTTTCGCAATATTTTTAGAAATTTGGGCTCTTTTAGTTACATTAACACCTGGGTTGAAGCATCTTTTATGATCTTTTATTGTCTTTCAGGATTCATTCTGGGTTTTATTTTGTTTATTTGATGAAAATGAACAACAATACACACCTTGGATACATTTTTGTTTGATTTGTGTCGAGTGAGATTTTCACCTAGAACCCAAAGGTCGGGGTATTGGCACTTTTCATAAAAAAATGTGAAATATTAAATTTTCTAAAAATGAAATAAATGCCTTCTAAACAACTCAAACATTCACTCTAAAACAGAAGATTGTTGTTTTTCGCAATATTTTTAGAAATTTGGGCTCTTTTAGTAACATTAACGCTTTCTCTGAAGCAACTTTTATGCTCATTTCTTGTCCTTCAAGATTAATTCTGGGTTTTATTTTGTTTATTTTATGAAAATGAACAACAATACACACCATGGAAACATTTTTGTTTGATTTGTGTCGAGTGAGATTTTCACCTAGAACACAAAGGGGGGGGTATTGGCACTTTTCATGGAAAAATGTGAAAAATTAAATTTTCTAAAAATGAAATAAATGCCTTCTAAACACCTCAAACATTCACTCTCAAACAGAAGATTTTTGTTTTTCGCAATATTTATACAAATTTGGGCTCTTTTAGTAAAAATAACACTTACGCTTAAGCATCTTTTATGCTCATTTCATGTCTTTCAGGATTAATTCTGGGTTTTATTTTGTTTATTTGATGAAAATGAACAACAATACACACCATGGAAACATTTTTCTTTGATTTGTGTCGAGTGAGATTTTCACCTAGAACACAAAGGGGGGGGGGGGTATTGGCACTTTTCATGGAAAAATGTGAAAAATTAAATTTTCTAAAAATGAAATAAATGCCTTCTAAACACCTCAAACATTCAATCTAAAACAGAAGATTGTTGTTTTTCGCAATATTTTTAGAAATTTGGGCTCTTTTAGTAACATTAACACTTGGGCTGAAGCATCTTTTATGATCTTTTATTGTCTTTCAGGATTCATTCTGGATTTTATTTTGTTTATTTGATGAAAATGAACAACAATACACACCTTGGATACATTTTTGTTTGATTTGTGTCGAGTGAGATTTTCACCTAGAACCCAAAGGGGGGGGTATTGGCACTTTTCATGGAAAAATGTGAAAAATTAAATTTTCTAAAAATGAAATAAATGCCTTCTAAACACCTCAAACATTCACTCTAAAACAGAAGATTGTTGTTTTTCGCAATATTTTTAGAAATTTGGGATCTTTTAGTAACATTAACACTTTCGCTGAAGTATCTTTTATGCTCATTTCTTGTCTTTCAAGATTAATTCTGGATTTTATTTTGTTTATTTGATGAAAATGAACAACAATACACACCATGGAAACATTTTTGTTTGATTTGTGTCGAGTGAGATTTTCACCTAGAACCCAAAGGGGGGGGTATTGGAACTTTTCATGGAAAAATGTGAAAAATTAAATTTTCTAAAAATGAAATAAATGCCTTCTAAACACCTCAAACATTCACTCTAAAACAGAAGATTGTTGTTTTTCGCAATATTTTTAGAAATTTGGGCCCTTTTAGTAACATTAACACTTGCGCTGAAGTATCTTTTATGCTCATTTCTTGTCTTTCAGGATTAATTCTGGGTTTTATATTGTTTATTTGATGAAAATGAACAACAATACACACCATTGAAACATTTTTGTTTGATTTGTGTCGATTGAGATTTTCACCTAGAACCCAAAGGGGGGGGCATTGGCACTTTTCATGGAAAAATGTGAAAAATTAAATTTTCTAAAAATGAAATAAATGCCTTCTAAACACCTCAAACATTCACTCTAAAAAAGAAGATTGTTGTTTTTCGCAATATTTTTAGAAATTTGGGCTCTTTTAGTAACATTAACACCTGGGCTGACGCATCTTTTATGATCTTTTATTGTCTTTCAGGATTCATTCTGGGTTTTATTTTGTTTATTTGATGAAAATGAACAACAATACACACCTTGGATACATTTTGGTTTGATTTGTGTCGAGTGAATTTTCACCTAGAACCCAAAGGGGGGGTATTGGGACTTTTCATGGAAAAATGTGAAAAATTAAATTTTCTAAAAATGAAATAATTGCCTTCTAAACACCTCAAATATTCACTCAAAAACAGAAGATTGTTGTTTTTCGCAATATTTTTAGAAATTTGGGCTCTTTTAGTAACATTAACACCTGGGCTGAAGCACCCTTTATGATCATTTATTGTCTTAAAGGATACATTCTGGGTTTTATTTTGTTTATTTCATGAAAATGAACAACAATACACACCCTGGAAACATTTATGTTTGATTTGTGTCGAGTGAGATTTTCACCTAGAACCCAAAGGGGGGGGTATTGACACTTTTCATGGAAAAATGTGAAAAATTAAATTTTCTAAAAATGAAATAAATGCCTTCTAAACACCTCAAACATTCACTCTAAAACAGAAGATTGTTGTTTTTCGCAATATTTTTAGAAATTTGGGCTCTTTTAGTAACATTAACACCTGGGCTGAAGCATCTTTTATGATCTTTTATTGTCTTTCAGGATTCATTCTGGGTTTTATTTTGTTTATTTGATGAAAATGAACAACAATACACACCTTGGATACATTTTTGTTTGATTTGTGTCGAGTGAGATTTTCACCTAGAACCCAAAGGGGGGGGTATTGGCACTTTTCATGGAAAAATGTAAAAAATTAAATTTTCTAAAAATGAAATAAATGCCTTCTAAACACCTCAAACATTCACTCTTAAACAGAAGATTGTTGTTTTTCGCAATATTTTTAGAAATTTGAGCTCTTTTAGTGAAAGTAACACTAGCGCTGAAGCATGTTTTATGCTCATTTCTTGTCTTTCAGGATTAATTCTGGGTTTTATTTTGTATATTTGATGAAAATGAACAACAATACACACCATGGAAACATTTTTGATTGATTTGTTTCGAGTGAGATTTTCACCTAGAACCCAAAGGGGGGGGTATTGGAACTTTTCATGGAAAAATGTGAAAAATTAAATTTTCTAAAAATTAAATAAATACCTTCTAAACACCTCAAACATTCACTCTAAAACAGATTATTGTTGTTTTTCGCAATATTTTAAGAAATTTGGGCTCTTTTAGTAACATTAACACTAGCGCTGAAGCATCTTTTATGCTCATTTCTTGTCTTTCAGGATTAATTCTGTGTTTTATTTTGTTTATTTGATGAAAATGAACAACAATACACACCATGGAAACATTTTTGTTTGATTTGTGCGAGTTAGATTTTCACCTAGAACCCAAAGGGGGGGTATTGGCACTTTTCATGGAAAAATGTGAAAAATTGAATTTTCTAAAAATGAAAAAAATGCCTTCTAAACACCTCAAACATTCACTCTAAAACAGAAGATTGTTGTTTTTCGCAATATTTTTAGAAATTTGGGCACTTTTAGTAACATTAACACCTGGGCTGAAGCATCTTTTATGCTCATTTCATGTCTTTCAGGATTAATTCTGGGTTTTATTTTGTTTATTTGATGAAAATGAACAACAATACAAACAATGGAAACATTTTTGTTTGATTTGTGTCGAGTGAGATTTTCACCTAGAACCCAAAGGGGGCGGTATTGGCACTTTTCATGGAAAAAGGTGAAAAATTAAATTTTCCAAAAATGAAATAAATGCCTTCTAAACACCTCAAACATTCACTCTAAAACAGAAGATTGTTGTTTTTCGCAAAATTTTTAGAAATTTGGGCTCTTTTAGTAACATTAACACCTGGGCTGAAGCATCTTTTACGATCATTTAGTGTCTTTCAGGATACATTCTGGGTTTTATTTTGTTTATTTGATGAAAATGAACAACAATACACACCTTGGATACATTTTTGTTTGATTTGTGTCGAGTGAGATTTTCACCGAGAACCCAAAGGGGGGGGTATTGGCACTTTTCATGGAAAAATGTGAAAAATTAAATTTTCTAAAAATGAAATAAATGCCTTCTAAACACCTCAAAAATTCACTCTAAAACAGAAGATTGTTGTTTTTCGCAATATTTTAAGAAATTTGGGCACTTTTAGTAAAATTAACACTTGCGCTGAAGCATCTTTTATGCTCATTTCATGTTTTTCAGAATTAATTCTGGCTTTAATTTTGTTTATTTGATGAAAATGAACAACAATACACACCATGGAAACATTTTTGTTTGATTTGTGTCAAGTGAGATTTTCACCTAGAACCCAAAGGGGGGTATTGGCACTTTTCATGGAAAAATGTGAAAAATTAAATTTTCTAAAAATGAAATAAATGCCTTCTAAATACCTCAAACAATCACTCTAAAACAGAAGATTGTTGTTTTTCGCAATATTTTTAGAAATTTGGGCTCTTTTAGTAACATTAACACCTGGGCTGAAGCATCTTTTATGATCTTTTGTTGTCTATCAGGATTCATTCTGGGTTTTATTTTGTTTATTTGATGAAAATGAACAACAATACACACCTTGGATACATTTTTGTTTGATTTGTGTAGAGTGAGATTTTCACCTAGAACCCAAAGGGGGGGGTATTGGCACTTTTCATGGAAAAATGTGAAAAATTAAATTTTCTAAAAATGAAAAAAATGCCTTCTAAACACCTCAAACATTCACTCTAAAACAGAAGATTGTTGTTTTTCGCAAAATTTTTAGAAATTTGGGCTCTTTTAGTAACATTAACACCTGGGCTGAAGCATCTTTTACGATCATTTATTGTCTTTCAGGATACATTCTGGGTTTTATTTTGTTTATTTGATGAAAATGAACAACAATACACACCTTGGATACATTTTTGTTTGATTTGTGTCGAGTGAGATTTTCACCTAGAACCCAAAGGGGGCGGTATTGGCACTTTTCATGGAAAAAAGTGAAAAATTAAATTTTCCAAAAATGAAATAAATGCCTTCTAAACACCTCAAACATTCACTCTAAAACAGAAGATATTGGTTTTTTCGCAATATTTTTAGAAATTTGGGCTCTTTTAGTGACATTAACACCTGGGCTGAAGCATCTTTTACGATCATTTATTGTCTTTCAGGATACATTCTGGGTTTTATTTTTTTTATTTGATGAAAATGAACAACAATACACACCTTGGATACATTTTTGTTTGATTTGTGTCGAGTGAGATTTTCACCTAGAACCCAAAGGGGGGGGTATTGGCACTTTTCATGGAAAAATGTGAAAAATTAAATTTTCTAAAAATGAAATAAATGCCTTCTAAACACCTCAAATATTCACTCTAAAACAGAAGATTGTTGTTTTTCGCAATATTTTTAGAAATTTGGGCTCTTTTAGTAACATTAACACCTGGGCTGAAGCACCCTTTATGATCATTTATTGTCTTTCAGGATACATTCTGGGTTTTATTTTGTTTATTTCATGAAAATGAACAACAATACACACCCTGGAAACATTTATGTTTGATTTGTGTCGAGTGAGATTTTCACCTAGAACCCAAAGGGGGGGGTATTGACACTTTTCATGGAAAAATGTA
This sequence comes from Hetaerina americana, assembly GCF_022747635.1. Classification (NCBI taxonomy): domain Eukaryota; kingdom Metazoa; phylum Arthropoda; class Insecta; order Odonata; family Calopterygidae; genus Hetaerina; species Hetaerina americana. The sequence continues at coordinate 55,233 of NW_027287351.1, read as the reverse complement.
AAAAATTAAATTTCCTAAAAATGAAATAAATGCCTTCTAAACACCTCAAACATTCACTCTAAAACAGAAGATTGTTGTTTTTCGCAATATTTTTAGAAATTTGGGCTCTTTTAGTAAAATTAACACTTGCGCTGAAGCATCTTTTATGCTCATTTCATGTCTTTCAGGATTAGTTCTGGGTTTTATTTTGTTTATTTGATGAAAATGAACAACAATACACACCATGGAAACATTTTTGTTTGATTTGTGTCGAGTGAGATTTTCACCTAGAACCCAAAGGGGGGGGTATTGACACTTTTCATGGAAAAATGTAAAAAATTAAATTTCCTAAAAATGAAATAAATGCCTTCTAAACACCTCAAACATTCACTCTAAAACAGAAGATTGTTGTTTTTCGCAATATTTTTAGAAATTTGAGCTCTTTTAGTGAAAGTAACACTAGCGCTGAAGCATGTTTTATGCTCATTTCTTGTCTTTCAGGATTAATTCTGGGTTTTATTTTGTTTATTTGATGAAAATGAACAACAATACACACCATGGAAACATTTTTGATTGATTTGTTTCGAGTGAGATTTTCACCTAGAACCCAACGGGGGGGTATTGGCACTTTTCATGGAAAAATGTGAAAAATTAAATTTTTTAAAAATTAAATAAATACCTTCTAAACACCTCAAACATTCACTCTAAAACAGAAGATTGTTGTTTTTCGCAATATTTTAAGAAATTTTGGCTCTTTTAGTAACATTAACACTAGCGCTGAAGCATCTTTTATGCTCATTTCTTGTCTTTCAGGATTAATTCTGTGTTTTTTTTTGTTTATTTGATGAAAATGAACAACAATACACACCATGGAAACATTTTTGTTTGATTTGTCCAAGTTAGATTTTCACCTAGAACCCAAAGGGGGGGTATTGGCACTTTTCATGGAAAAATGTGAAAAATTAAATTTTCTAAAAATGAAAAAAATGCCTTCTAAACACCTCAAACATTCACTCTAAAACAGAAGATTGTTGTTTTTCGCAATATTTTTAGAAATTTGGGCTCTTTTAGTACCATTAACACCTGGGCTGAAGCATCTTTTATGCTCATTTCATGTCTTTCAGGATTAATTCTGGGTTTTATTTTGTTTATTTGATGAAAATGAACAACAATACACACAATGGAAACATTTTTGTTTGATTTGTGTCGAGTGAGATTTTCACCTAGAACCCAAAGGGGGCGGTATTGGCACTTTTCATGGAAAAAGGTGAAAAATTAAATTTTCCAAAAATGAAATAAATGCCTTCTAAACACCTCAAACATTCACTCTAAAACAGAAGATTGTTGTTTTTCGCAAAATTTTTAGAAATTTGGGCTCTTTTAGTAACATTAACACCTGGGCTGAAGCATCTTTTACGATCATTTATTGTCTTTCAGGATACATTCTGGGTTTTATTTTGTTTATTTGATGAAAATGAACAACAATACACACCTTGGATACATTTTTGTTTGATTTGTGTCGAGTGAGATTTTCACCGAGAACCCAAAGGGGGGGGTATTGGCACTTTTCATGGAAAAATGTGAAAAATTAAATTTTCTAAAAATGAAATAAATGCCCTCTAAACACCTCAAACATTCACTCTAAAACAGATGATTGTTGTTTTTCGCAATATTTTTAGAAATTTGGGCTCTTTTAGTAACTTTAACACCTGGGCTGAAGCATCTTTTACGATCATTTATTGTCTTTCAGGATACATTCTGGGTTTTATTTTGTTTATTTGATGAAAATGAACAACAATACACACCTTGGATACATTTTTGTTTGATTTGTGTTAAGTGAGATTTTCACCTAGAACCCAAAGGGGGCGGTATTGGCACTTTTCATGGAAAAAGGTGAAAAATTAAATTTTCCAAAAATGAAATAAATGCCTTCTAAACACCTCAAACATTCACTCTAAAACAGAAGATTGTTGTTTTTCGCAAAATTTTTAGAAATTTGGGCTCTTTTAGTGAAAGTAACACTAGCGCTGAAGCATCTTTTACGATCATTTATTGTCTTTCAGGATTAATTCTGGCTTTAATTTTGTTTATTTGATGAAAATGAAAACAATACACACCATGGAAACATTTTTGTTTGATTTGTGTCAAGTGAGATTTTCACCTAGAACCCAAAGGGGGGTATTGGCACTTTTCATGGAAAAATGTGAAAAATTAAATTTTCTAAAAATGAAATAAATGCCTTCTAAATACCTCAAACAATCACTCTAAAACAGAAGATTGTTATTTTTCGCAATATTTTTAGAAATTTGGGCTCTTTTAGTGACATTAACACCTGGGCTGAAATATCTTTTATGATCTTTTGTTGTCTATCAGGATTCATTCTGGGTTTTATTTTGTTTATTTGATGAAAATGAACAACAATACACACCTTTGATACATTTTTGTTTGATTTGTGTAGAGTGAGATTTTCACCTAGAACCCAAAGGGGGGGGTATTGGCACTTTTCATGGAAAAATGTGAAAAATTAAATTTTCTAAAAATGAAAAAAATGCCTTCTAAACACCTCAAACATTCACTCTAAAACAGAAGATTGTTGTTTTTCGCAAAATTTTTAGAAATTTGGGCTCTTTTAGTAACATTAACACCTGGGCTGAAGCATCTTTTACGATCATTTATTGTCTTTCAGGATACATTCTGGGTTTTATTTTGTTTATTTGATGAAAATGAACAACAATACACACCTTGGATACATTTTTGTTTGATTTGTGTCGAGTGAGATTTTCACCTAGAACCCAAAGGGGGCGGTATTGGCACTTTTCATGGAAAAAAGTAAAAAATTAAATTTTCTAAAAATGAAATAAATGCCTTCTAAACACCTCAAACATTCACTCTAAAACAGAAGATTGTTGTTTTTCGCAATATTTTTAGAAATTTGAGCTCTTTTAGTGAAAGTAACACTAGCGCTGAAGCATGTTTTATGCTCATTTCTTGTCTTTCAGGATTAATTCTGGGTTTTATTTTGTTTATTTGATGAAAATGAACAACAATACACACCATGGAAACATTTTTGATTGATTTGTTTCGAGTGAGATTTTCACCTAGAACCCAAAGGGGGGGGGTATTGGCACTTTTCATGGAAAAATGTGAAAAATTAAATTTTTTAAAAATTAAATAAATACCTTCTAAACACCTCAAACATTCACTCTAAAACAGAAGATTGTTGTTTTTCGCAATATTTTAAGAAATTTTGGCTCTTTTAGTAACATTAACACTAGTGCTGAAGCATCTTTTATGCTCATTTCTTGTCTTTCAGGATTAATTCTGTGTTTTTTTTTGTTTATTTGATAAAAATGAACAACAATACACACCATGGAAACATTTTTGTTTGATTTGTCCAAGTTAGATTTTCACCTAGAACCCAAAGGGGGGGTATTGGCACTTTTCATGGAAAAATGTGAAAAATTAAATTTTCTAAAAATGAAAAAAATGCCTTCTAAACACCTCAAACATTCACTCTAAAACAGAAGATTGTTGTTTTTCGCAATATTTTTAGAAATTTGGGCTCTTTTAGTACCATTAACACCTGGGCTGAAGCATCTTTTATGCTCATTTCATGTCTTTCAGGATTAATTCTGGGTTTTATTTTGTTTATTTGATGAAAATGAACAACAATACACACAATGGAAACATTTTTGTTTGATTTGTGTCGAGTGAGATTTTCACCTAGAACCCAAAGGGGGCGGTATTGGCACTTTTCATGGAAAAAGGTGAAAAATTAAATTTTCCAAAAATGAAATAAATGCCTTCTAAACACCTCAAACATTCACTCTAAAACAGAAGATTGTTGTTTTTCGCAAAATTTTTAGAAATTTGGGCTCTTTTAGTAACATTAACACCTGGGCTGAAGCATCTTTTACGATCATTTATTGTCTTTCAGGATACATTCTGGGTTTTATTTTGTTTATTTGATGAAAATGAACAACAATACACACCTTGGATACATTTTTGTTTGATTTGTGTCGAGTGAGATTTTCACCGAGAACCCAAAGGGGGGGGTATTGGCACTTTTCATGGAAAAATGTGAAAAATTAAATTTTCTAAAAATGAAATAAATGCCCTCTAAACACCTCAAACATTCACTCTAAAACAGATGATTGTTGTTTTTCGCAATATTTTTAGAAATTTGGGCTCTTTTAGTAACTTTATCACCTGGGCTGAAGCATCTTTTACGATCATTTATTGTCTTTCAGGATACATTCTGGGTTTTATTTTGTTTATTTGATGAAAATGAACAACAATACACACCTTGGATACATTTTTGTTTGATTTGTGTTAAGTGAGATTTTCACCTAGAACCCAAAGGGGGCGGTATTGGCACTTTTCATGGAAAAAGGTGAAAAATTAAATTTTCCAAAAATGAAATAAATGCCTTCTAAAAACCTCAAACATTCACTCTAAAACAGAAGATTGTTGTTTTTCGCAAAATTTTTAGAAATTTGGGCTCTTTTAGTGAAAGTAACACTAGCGCTGAAGCATCTTTTACGATCATTTATTGTCTTTCAGGATACATTCTGGGTTTTATTTTGTTTATTTGATGAAAATGAACAACAATACACACCTTGGATACATTTTTGTTTGATTTGTGTCGAGCGAGATTTTCACCTAGAACCCAAAGGGGGGGTATTGGCACTTTTCATGGAAAAATGTGAAAAATTAAATTTTCTAAAAATGAAATAAATGCCTTCTAAACACCTCAAAAATTCACTCTAAAACAGAAGATTGTTGTTTTTCGCAATATTTTTAGAAATTTGGGCACTTTTAGTAAAATTAACACTTGCGCTGAAGCATCTTTTATGCTCATTTCATGTCTTTCAGGATTAATTCTGGCTTTAATTTTGTTTATTTGATGAAAATGAACAACAATACACACCATGGAAACATTTTTGTTTGATTTGTGTCAAGTGAGATTTTCACCTAGAACCCAAAGGGGGGTATTGGCACTTTTCATGGAAAAATGTGAAAAATTAAATTTTCTAAAAATGAAATAAATGCCTTCTAAATACCTCAAACAATCACTCTAAAACAGAAGATTGTTGTTTTTCGCAATATTTTTAGAAATTTGGGCTCTTTTAGTAACATTAACACCTGGGCTGAAGCATCTTTTATGATCTTTTGTTGTCTATCAGGATTCATTCTGGGTTTTATTTTGTTTATTTGATGAAAATGAACAACAATACACACCTTGGATACATTTTTGTTTGATTTGTGTAGAGTGAGATTTTCACCTAGAACCCAAAGGGGGGGGTATTGGCACTTTTCATGGAAAAATGTGAAAAATTAAATTTTCTAAAAATGAAAAAAATGCCTTCTAAACACCTCAAACATTCAATCTAAAACAGAAGATTGTTGTTTTTCGCAATATTTTTAGAAATTTGGGCTCTTTTAGTAACATTAACACCTGGGCTGACGCATCTTTTATGATCTTTTATTGTCTTTCAGGATTCATTCTGGGTTTTATTTTGTTTATTTGATGAAAATGAACAACAATACACACCTTGGATACATTTTGGTTTGATTTGTGTCGAGTGAATTTTCACCTAGAACCCAAAGGGGGGGTATTGGGACTTTTCATGGAAAAATGTGAAAAATTAAATTTTCTAAAAATGAAATAATTGCCTTCTAAACACCTCAAATATTCACTCAAAAACAGAAGATTGTTGTTTTTCGCAATATTTTTAGAAATTTGGGCTCTTTTAGTAACATTAACACCTGGGCTGAAGCACCCTTTATGATCATTTATTGTCTTAAAGGATACATTCTGGGTTTTATTTTGTTTATTTCATGAAAATGAACAACAATACACACCCTGGAAACATTTATGTTTGATTTGTGTCGAGTGAGATTTTCACCTAGAACCCAAAGGGGGGGGTATTGACACTTTTCATGGAAAAATGTGAAAAATTAAATTTTCTAAAAATGAAATAAATGCCTTCTAAACACCTCAAACATTCACTCTAAAACAGAAGATTGTTGTTTTTCGCAATATTTTTAGAAATTTGGGCTCTTTTAGTAACATTAACACCTGGGCTGAAGCATCTTTTATGATCTTTTATTGTCTTTCAGGATTCATTCTGGGTTTTATTTTGTTTATTTGATGAAAATGAACAACAATACACACCTTGGATACATTTTTGTTTGATTTGTGTCGAGTGAGATTTTCACCTAGAACCCAAAGGGGGGGGTATTGGCACTTTTCATGGAAAAATGTAAAAAATTAAATTTTCTAAAAATGAAATAAATGCCTTCTAAACACCTCAAACATTCACTCTTAAACAGAAGATTGTTGTTTTTCGCAATATTTTTAGAAATTTGAGCTCTTTTAGTGAAAGTAACACTAGCGCTGAAGCATGTTTTATGCTCATTTCTTGTCTTTCAGGATTAATTCTGGGTTTTATTTTGTATATTTGATGAAAATGAACAACAATACACACCATGGAAACATTTTTGATTGATTTGTTTCGAGTGAGATTTTCACCTAGAACCCAAAGGGGGGGGTATTGGCACTTTTCATGGAAAAATGTGAAAAATTAAATTTTTTAAAAATTAAATAAATACCTTCTAAACACCTCAAACATTCACTCTAAAACAGATTATTGTTGTTTTTCGCAATATTTTAAGAAATTTGGGCTCTTTTAGTAACATTAACACTAGCGCTGAAGCATCTTTTATGCTCATTTCTTGTCTTTCAGGATTAATTCTGTGTTTTATTTTGTTTATTTGATGAAAATGAACAACAATACACACCATGGAAACATTTTTGTTTGATTTGTGCGAGTTAGATTTTCACCTAGAACCCAAAGGGGGGGTATTGGCACTTTTCATGGAAAAATGTGAAAAATTGAATTTTCTAAAAATGAAAAAAATGCCTTCTAAACACCTCAAACATTCACTCTAAAACAGAAGATTGTTGTTTTTCGCAATATTTTTAGAAATTTGGGCACTTTTAGTAACATTAACACCTGGGCTGAAGCATCTTTTATGCTCATTTCATGTCTTTCAGGATTAATTCTGGGTTTTATTTTGTTTATTTGATGAAAATGAACAACAATACAAACAATGGAAACATTTTTGTTTGATTTGTGTCGAGTGAGATTTTCACCTAGAACCCAAAGGGGGCGGTATTGGCACTTTTCATGGAAAAAGGTGAAAAATTAAATTTTCCAAAAATGAAATAAATGCCTTCTAAACACCTCAAACATTCACTCTAAAACAGAAGATTGTTGTTTTTCGCAAAATTTTTAGAAATTTGGGCTCTTTTAGTAACATTAACACCTGGGCTGAAGCATCTTTTACGATCATTTAGTGTCTTTCAGGATACATTCTGGGTTTTATTTTGTTTATTTGATGAAAATGAACAACAATACACACCTTGGATACATTTTTGTTTGATTTGTGTCGAGTGAGATTTTCACCGAGAACCCAAAGGGGGGGGTATTGGCACTTTTCATGGAAAAATGTGAAAAATTAAATTTTCAAAAAATGAAATAAATGCCTTCTAAACACCTCAAAAATTCACTCTAAAACAGAAGATTGTTGTTTTTCGCAATATTTTAAGAAATTTGGGCACTTTTAGTAAAATTAACACTTGCGCTGAAGCATCTTTTATGCTCATTTCATGTTTTTCAGAATTAATTCTGGCTTTAATTTTGTTTATTTGATGAAAATGAACAACAATACACACCATGGAAACATTTTTGTTTGATTTGTGTCAAGTGAGATTTTCACCTAGAACCCAAAGGGGGGTATTGGCACTTTTCATGGAAAAATGTGAAAAATTAAATTTTCTAAAAATGAAATAAATGCCTTCTAAATACCTCAAACAATCACTCTAAAACAGAAGATTGTTGTTTTTCGCAATATTTTTAGAAATTTGGGCTCTTTTAGTAACATTAACACCTGGGCTGAAGCATCTTTTATGATCTTTTGTTGTCTATCAGGATTCATTCTGGGTTTTATTTTGTTTATTTGATGAAAATGAACAACAATACACACCTTGGATACATTTTTGTTTGATTTGTGTAGAGTGAGATTTTCACCTAGAACCCAAAGGGGGGGGTATTGGCACTTTTCATGGAAAAATGTGAAAAATTAAATTTTCTAAAAATGAAAAAAATGCCTTCTAAACACCTCAAACATTCACTCTAAAACAGAAGATTGTTGTTTTTCGCAAAATTTTTAGAAATTTGGGCTCTTTTAGTAACATTAACACCTGGGCTGAAGCATCTTTTACGATCATTTATTGTCTTTCAGGATACATTCTGGGTTTTATTTTGTTTATTTGATGAAAATGAACAACAATACACACCTTGGATACATTTTTGTTTGATTTGTGTCGAGTGAGATTTTCACCTAGAACCCAAAGGGGGCGGTATTGGCACTTTTCATGGAAAAAAGTGAAAAATTAAATTTTCCAAAAATGAAATAAATGCCTTCTAAACACCTCAAACATTCACTCTAAAACAGAAGATTGTGGTTTTTCGCAATATTTTTAGAAATTTGGGCTCTTTTAGTGACATTAACACCTGGGCTGAAGCATCTTTTACGATCATTTATTGTCTTTCAGGATACATTCTGGGTTTTATTTTTTTTATTTGATGAAAATGAACAACAATACACACCTTGGATACATTTTTGTTTGATTTGTGTCGAGTGAGATTTTCACCTAGAACCCAAAGGGGGGGGAATTGGCACTTTTCATGGAAAAATGTGAAAAATTAAATTTTCTAAAAATGAAATAAATGCCTTCTAAACACCTCAAATATTCACTCTAAAACAGAAGATTGTTGTTTTTCGCAATATTTTTAGAAATTTGGGCTCTTTTAGTAACATTAACACCTGGGCTGAAGCACCCTTTATGATCATTTATTGTCTTTCAGGATACATTCTGGGTTTTATTTTGTTTATTTCATGAAAATGAACAACAATACACACCCTGGAAACATTTATGTTTGATTTGTGTCGAGTGAGATTTTCACCTAGAACCCAAAGGGGGGGGTATTGACACTTTTCATGGAAAAATGTAAAAAATTAAATTTCCTAAAAATGAAATAAATGCCTTCTAAACACCTCAAACATTCACTCTAAAACAGAAGATTGTTGTTTTTCGCAATATTTTTAGAAATTTGGGCTCTTTTAGTAAAATTAACACTTGCGCTGAAGCATCTTTTATGCTCATTTCATGTCTTTCAGGATTAGTTCTGGGTTTTATTTTGTTTATTTGATGAAAATGAACAACAATACACACCATGGAAACATTTTTGTTTGATTTGTGTCGAGTGAGATTTTCACCTAGAACCCAAAGGGGGGGGTATTGACACTTTTCATGGAAAAATGTAAAAAATTAAATTTCCTAAAAATGAAATAAATGCCTTCTAAACACCTCAAACATTCACTCTAAAACAGAAGATTGTTGTTTTTCGCAATATTTTTAGAAATTTGAGCTCTTTTAGTGAAAGTAACACTAGCGCTGAAGCATGTTTTATGCTCATTTCTTGTCTTTCAGGATTAATTCTGGGTTTTATTTTGTTTATTTGATGAAAATGAACAACAATACACACCATGGAAACATTTTTGATTGATTTGTTTCGAGTGAGATTTTCACCTAGAACCCAACGGGGGGGTATTGGCACTTTTCATGGAAAAATGTGAAAAATTAAATTTTTTAAAAATTAAATAAATACCTTCTAAACACCTCAAACATTCACTCTAAAACAGAAGATTGTTGTTTTTCGCAATATTTTAAGAAATTTTGGCTCTTTTAGTAACATTAACACTAGCGCTGAAGCATCTTTTATGCTCATTTCTTGTCTTTCAGGATTAATTCTGTGTTTTTTTTTTGTTTATTTGATGAAAATGAACAACAATACACACCATGGAAACATTTTTGTTTGATTTGTCCAAGTTAGATTTTCACCTAGAACCCAAAGGGGGGGTATTGGCACTTTTCATGGAAAAATGTGAAAAATTAAATTTTCTAAAAATGAAAAAAATGCCTTCTAAACACCTCAAACATTCACTCTAAAACAGAAGATTGTTGTTTTTCGCAATATTTTTAGAAATTTGGGCTCTTTTAGTACCATTAACACCTGGGCTGAAGCATCTTTTATGCTCATTTCATGTCTTTCAGGATTAATTCTGGGTTTTATTTTGTTTATTTGATGAAAATGAACAACAATACACACAATGGAAACATTTTTGTTTGATTTGTGTCGAGTGAGATTTTCACCTAGAACCCAAAGGGGGCGGTATTGGCACTTTTCATGGAAAAAGGTGAAAAATTAAATTTTCCAAAAATGAAATAAATGCCTTCTAAACACCTCAAACATTCACTCTAAAACAGAAGATTGTTGTTTTTCGCAAAATTTTTAGAAATTTGGGCTCTTTTAGTAACATTAACACCTGGGCTGAAGCATCTTTTACGATCATTTATTGTCTTTCAGGATACATTCTGGGTTTTATTTTGTTTATTTGATGAAAATGAACAACAATACACACCTTGGATACATTTTTGTTTGATTTGTGTCGAGTGAGATTTTCACCGAGAACCCAAAGGGGGGGGTATTGGCACTTTTCATGGAAAAATGTGAAAAATTAAATTTTCTAAAAATGAAATAAATGCCCTCTAAACACCTCAAACATTCACTCTAAAACAGATGATTGTTGTTTTTCGCAATATTTTTAGAAATTTGGGCTCTTTTAGTAACTTTAACACCTGGGCTGAAGCATCTTTTACGATCATTTATTGTCTTTCAGGATACATTCTGGGTTTTATTTTGTTTATTTGATGAAAATGAACAACAATACACACCTTGGATACATTTTTGTTTGATTTGTGTTAAGTGAGATTTTCACCTAGAACCCAAAGGGGGCGGTATTGGCACTTTTCATGGAAAAAGGTGAAAAATTAAATTTTCCAAAAATGAAATAAATGCCTTCTAAACACCTCAAACATTCACTCTAAAACAGAAGATTGTTGTTTTTCGCAAAATTTTTAGAAATTTGGGCTCTTTTAGTGAAAGTAACACTAGCGCTGAAGCATCTTTTACGATCATTTATTGTCTTTCAGGATTAATTCTGGCTTTAATTTTGTTTATTTGATGAAAATGAAAACAATACACACCATGGAAACATTTTTGTTTGATTTGTGTCAAGTGAGATTTTCACCTAGAACCCAAAGGGGGGTATTGGCACTTTTCATGGAAAAATGTGAAAAATTAAATTTTCTAAAAATGAAATAAATGCCTTCTAAATACCTCAAACAATCACTCTAAAACAGAAGATTGTTATTTTTCGCAATATTTTTAGAAATTTGGGCTCTTTTAGTGACATTAACACCTGGGCTGAAGCATCTTTTATGATCTTTTGTTGTCTATCAGGATTCATTCTGGGTTTTATTTTGTTTATTTGATGAAAATGAACAACAATACACACCTTGGATACATTTTTGTTTGATTTGTGTAGAGTGAGATTTTCACCTAGAACCCAAAGGGGGGGTATTGGCACTTTTCATGGAAAAATGTGAAAAATTAAATTTTCTAAAAATGAAAAAAATGCCTTCTAAACACCTCAAACATTCACTCTAAAACAGAAGATTGTTGTTTTTCGCAAAATTTTTAGAAATTTGGGCTCTTTTAGTAACGTTAACACCTGGGCTGAAGCATCTTTTACGATCATTTATTGTCTTTCAGGATACATTCTGGGTTTTATTTTGTTTATTTGATGAAAATGAACAACAATACACACCTTGGATACATTTTTGTTTGATTTGTGTCGAGTGAGATTTTCACCTAGAACCCAAAGGGGGCGGTATTGGCACTTTTCATGGAAAAAAGTAAAAAATTAAATTTTCTAAAAATGAAATAAATGCCTTCTAAACACCTCAAACATTCACTCTAAAACAGAAGATTGTTGTTTTTCGCAATATTTTTAGAAATTTGAGCTCTTTTAGTGAAAGTAACACTAGCGCTGAAGCATGTTTTATGCTCATTTCTTGTCTTTCAGGATTAATTCTGGGTTTTATTTTGTTTATTTGATGAAAATGAACAACAATACACACCATGGAAACATTTTTGATTGATTTGTTTCGAGTGAGATTTTCACCTAGAACCCAAAGGGGGGGGTATTGGCACTTTTCATGGAAAAATGTGAAAAATTAAATTTTTTAAAAATTAAATAAATACCTTCTAAACACCTCAAACATTCACTCTAAAACAGAAGATTGTTGTTTTTCGCAATATTTTAAGAAATTTTGGCTCTTTTAGTAACATTAACACTAGTGCTGAAGCATCTTTTATGCTCATTTCTTGTCTTTCAGGATTAATTCTGTGTTTTTTTTTGTTTATTTGATAAAAATGAACAACAATACACACCATGGAAACATTTTTGTTTGATTTGTCCAAGTTAGATTTTCACCTAGAACCCAAAGGGGGGGTATTGGCACTTTTCATGGAAAAATGTGAAAAATTAAATTTTCTAAAAATGAAAAAAATGCCTTCTAAACACCTCAAACATTCACTCTAAAACAGAAGATTGTTGTTTTTCGCAATATTTTTAGAAATTTGGGCTCTTTTAGTACCATTAACACCTGGGCTGAAGCATCTTTTATGCTCATTTCATGTCTTTCAGGATTAATTCTGGGTTTTATTTTGTTTATTTGATGAAAATGAACAACAATACACACAATGGAAACATTTTTGTTTGATTTGTGTCGAGTGAGATTTTCACCTAGAACCCAAAGGGGGCGGTATTGGCACTTTTCATGGAAAAAGGTGAAAAATTAAATTTTCCAAAAATGAAATAAATGCCTTCTAAACACCTCAAACATTCACTCTAAAACAGAAGATTGTTGTTTTTCGCAAAATTTTTAGAAATTTGGGCTCTTTTAGTAACATTAACACCTGGGCTGAAGCATCTTTTACGATCATTTATTGTCTTTCAGGATACATTCTGGGTTTTATTTTGTTTATTTGATGAAAATGAACAACAATACACACCTTGGATACATTTTTGTTTGATTTGTGTCGAGTGAGATTTTCACCGAGAACCCAAAGGGGGGGGTATTGGCACTTTTCATGGAAAAATGTGAAAAATTAAATTTTCTAAAAATGAAATAAATGCCCTCTAAACACCTCAAACATTCACTCTAAAACAGATGATTGTTGTTTTTCGCAATATTTTTAGAAATTTGGGCTCTTTTAGTAACTTTAACACCTGGGCTGAAGCATCTTTTACGATCATTTATTGTCTTTCAGGATACATTCTGGGTTTTATTTTGTTTATTTGATGAAAATGAACAACAATACACACCTTGGATACATTTTTGTTTGATTTGTGTTAAGTGAGATTTTCACCTAGAACCCAAAGGGGGCGGTATTGGCACTTTTCATGGAAAAAGGTGAAAAATTAAATTTTCCAAAAATGAAATAAATGCCTTCTAAAAACCTCAAACATTCACTCTAAAACAGAAGATTGTTGTTTTTCGCAAAATTTTTAGAAATTTGGGCTCTTTTAGTGAAAGTAACACTAGCGCTGAAGCATCTTTTACGATCATTTATTGTCTTTCAGGATACATTCTGGGTTTTATTTTGTTTATTTGATGAAAATGAACAACAATACACACCTTGGATACATTTTTGTTTGATTTGTGTCGAGTGAGATTTTCACCGAGAACCCAAAGGGGGGGGTATTGGCACTTTTCATGGAAAAATGTGAAAAATTAAATTTTCTAAAAATGAAATAAATGCCTTCTAAACACCTCAAAAATTCACTCTAAAACAGAAGATTGTTGTTTTTCGCAATATTTTTAGAAATTTGGGCACTTTTAGTAAAATTAACACTTGCGCTGAAGCATCTTTTATGCTCATTTCATGTCTTTCAGGATTAATTCTGGCTTTAATTTTGTTTATTTGATGAAAATGAACAACAATACACACCATGGAAACATTTTTGTTTGATTTGTGTCAAGTGAGATTTTCACCTAGAACCCAAAGGGGGGTATTGGCACTTTTCATGGAAAAATGTGAAAAATTAAATTTTCTAAAAATGAAATAAATGCCTTCTAAATACCTCAAACAATCACTCTAAAACAGAAGATTGTTGTTTTTCGCAATATTTTTAGAAATTTGGGCTCTTTTAGTAACATTAACACCTGGGCTGAAGCATCTTTTATGATCTTTTGTTGTCTATCAGGATTCATTCTGGGTTTTATTTTGTTTATTTGATGAAAATGAACAACAATACACACCTTGGATACATTTTTGTTTGATTTGTGTAGAGTGAGATTTTCACCTAGAACCCAAAGGGGGGGGTATTGGCACTTTTCATGGAAAAATGTGAAAAATTAAATTTTCTAAAAATGAAAAAAATGCCTTCTAAACACCTCAAACATTCACTCTAAAACAGAAGATTGTTGTTTTTCGCAATATTTTTAGAAATTTGGGCTCTTTTAGTAAAATTAAAACTTGCGCTGAAGCATCTTTTATGCTCATTTCATGTCTTTCAGGATTAATTCTGGGTTTTATTTTGTTTATTTGATGAAAATGAACAACAATACACACCATGGAAACATTTTTGATTGATTTGTTTCGAGTGAGATTTTCCCCTAGAACCCAAAGGGGGGGGTATTGGCACTTTTCATGGAAAAATGTGAAAAATTAAATTTTTTAAAAATTAAATAAATACCTTCTAAACACCTCAAACATTCACTCTAAAACAGAAGATTGTTGTTTTTCGCAATATTTTAAGAAATTTTGGCTCTTTTAGTAACATTAACACTAGCGCTGAAGCATCTTTTATGCTCATTTCTTGTCTTTCAGGATTAATTCTGTGTTTTTTTTGTTTATTTGATGAAAATGAACAACAATACACACCATGGAAACATTTATGTTTGATTTGTCCAAGTTAGATTTTCACCTAAAACCCAAAGGGGGGGTATTGGCACTTTTCATGGAAAAATGTGAAAAATTGAATTTTCTAAAAATGAAAAAAATGCCTTCTAAACACCTCAAACATTCACTCTAAAACAGAAGATTGTTGTCTTTCGCAATATTTTTAGAAATTTGGGCTCTTTTAGTAACATTAACACCTGGGCTGAAGCATCTTTTATGCTCATTTCATGTCTTTCAGGATTAATTCTGGGTTTTATTTTGTTTATTTGATGAAAATGAACAACAATACACACAATGGAAACATTTTTGTTTGATTTGTGTCGAGTGAGATTTTCACCTAGAACCCAAAGGGGGCGGTATTGGCACTTTTCATGGAAAAAGGTGAAAAATTAAATTTTCCAAAAATGAAATAAATGCCTTCTAAACACCTCAAACATTCACTCTAAAACAGAAGATTGTTGTTTTTCGCAAAATTTTTAGAAATTTGGGCTCTTTTAGTAACATTAACACCTGGGCTGAAGCATCTTTTACGATCATATATTGTCTTTCAGGATACATTCTGGGTTTTATTTTGTTTATTTGATGAAAATGAACAACAATACACACCTTGGATACATTTTTGTTTGATTTGTGTCGAGTGAGATTTTCACCGAGAACCCAACGGGGGGGGTATTGGCACTTTTCATGGAAAAATGTGAAAAATTAAATTTTCTAAAAATGAAATAAATGCCCTCTAAACACCTCAAACATTCACTCTAAAACAGATGATTGTTGTTTTTCGCAATATTTTTAGAAATTTGGGCTCTTTTAGTAACTTTAACACCTGGGCTGAAGCATCTTTTACGATCATTTATTGTCTTTCAGGATACATTCTGGGTTTTATTTTGTTTATTTGATGAAAATGAACAACAATACACACCTTGGATACATTTTTGTTTGATTTGTGTCAAGTGAGATTTTCACCTAGAACCCAAAGGGGGCGGTATTGGCACTTTTCATGGAAAAAGGTGAAAAATTAAATTTTCCAAAAATGAAATAAATGCCTTCTAAACACCTCAAACATTCACTCTAAAACAGAAGATTGTTGTTTTTCGCAAAATTTTTAGAAATTTGGGCTCTTTTAGTAACATTAACACCTGGGCTGAAGCATCTTTTACGATCATTTATTGTCTTTCAGGATACATTCTGGGTTTTATTTTGTTTATTTGATGAAAATGAACAACAATACACACCTTGGATACATTTTTGTTTGATTTGTGTCAAGTGAGATTTTCACCTAGAACCCAAAGGTGGGTATTTGCACTTTTCATGGAAAAATGTGAAAAATTAAATTTTCTAAAAATGAAATAAATGCCTTCTAAACACCTCAAACATTCACTCTAAAACAGAAGATTGTTGTTTTTCGCAATATTTTTAGAAATTTGGGCTCTTTTAGTAACATTAACACCTGGGCTGAAGCACCCTTTATGATCATTTATTGTCTTTCAGGATACATTCTGGGTTTTATTTTGTTTATTTCATGAAAATGAACAACAATACACACCCTGGAAACATTTATGTTTGATTTGTGTCGAGTGAGATTTTCACCTAGAACCCAAAGGGGGGGTATTGACACTTTTCATGGAAAAATGTAAAAAATTAAATTTCCTAAAAATGAAATAAATGCCTTCTAAACACCTCAAACATTCACTCTAAAACAGAAGATTGTTGTTTTTCGCAATATTTTTAGAAATTTGGGCTCTTTTAGTAAAATTAACACTTGCGCTGAAGCATCTTTTATGATCTTTTGTTGTCTATCAGGATTCATTCTGGGTTTTATTTTGTTTATTTGATGAAAATGAACAACAATACACACCTTGGATACATTTTTGTTTGATTTGTGTAGAGTGAGATTTTCACCTAGAACCCAAAGGGGGGGGTATTGGCACTTTTCATGGAAAAATGTGAAAAATTAAATTTTCTAAAAATGAAAAAAATGCCTTCTAAACACCTCAAACATTCACTCTAAAACAGAAGATTGTTGTTTTTCGCAAAATTTTTAGAAATTTGGGCTCTTTTAGTAACATTAACACCTGGGCTGAAGCATCTTTTACGATCATTTATTGTCTTTCAGGATACATTCTGGGTTTTATTTTGTTTATTTGATGAAAATGAACAACAATACACACCTTGGATACATTTTTGTTTGATTTGTGTCGAGTGAGATTTTCACCTAGAACCCAAAGGGGGCGGTATTGGCACTTTTCATGGAAAAAAGTGAAAAATTAAATTTTCCAAAAATGAAATAAATGCCTTCTAAACACCTCAAACATTCACTCTAAAACAGAAGATTGTTGTTTTTCGCAAAATTTTTAGAAATTTGGGCTCTTTTAGTGACATTAACACCTGGGCTGAAGCATCTTTTACGATCATTTATTGTCTTTCAGGATACATTCTGGGTTTTATTTTTTTTATTTGATGAAAATGAACAACAATACACACCTTGGATACATTTTTGTTTGATTTGTGTCGAGTGAGATTTTCACCTAGAACCCAAAGGGGGGGGTATTGGCACTTTTCATGGAAAAATGTGAAAAATTAAATTTTCTAAAAATGAAAAAAATGCCTTCTAAACACCTCAAACATTCACTCTAAAACAGAAGATTGTTGTTTTTCGCAAAATTTTTAGAAATTTGGGCTCTTTTAGTAACATTAACACCTGGGCTGAAGCATCTTTTACGATCATTTATTGTCTTTCAGGATACATTCTGGGTTTTATTTTGTTTATTTGATGAAAATGAACAACAATACACACCTTGGATACATTTTTGTTTGATTTGTGTCGAGTGAGATTTTCACCTAGAACCCAAAGGGGGCGGTATTGGCACTTTTCATGGAAAAAAGTGAAAAATTAAATTTTCCAAAAATGAAATAAATGCCTTCTAAACACCTCAAACATTCACTATAAAACAGAAGATTGTTGTTTTTCGCAAAATTTTTAGAAATTTGGGCTCTTTTAGTGACATTAACACCTGGGCTGAAGAATTTTTTACGATCATTTATTGTCTTTCAGGATACATTCTGGGTTTTATTTTTTTTATTTGATGAAAATGAACAACAATACACACCTTGGATACATTTTTGTTTGATTTGTGTCGAGTGAGATTTTCACCTAGAACCCAAAGGGGGGGGTATTGGCACTTTTCATGGAAAAATGTGAAAAATTAAATTTTCTAAAAATGAAATAAATGCCTTCTAAACACCTCAAACATTCACTCTAAAACAGAAGATTGTTGTTTTTCGCAATATTTTTAGAAATTTGGGCTCTTTTAGTAACATTAACACCTGGGCTGAAGCACCCTTTATGATCATTTATTGTCTTTCAGGATACATTCTGGGTTTTATTTTGTTTATTTCATGAAAATGAACAACAATACACACCCTGGAAACATTTATGTTTGATTTGTGTCGAGTGAGATTTTCACCTAGAACCCAAAGGGGGGGGTATTGACACTTTTCATGGAAAAATGTAAAAAATTAAATTTCCTAAAAATGAAATAAATGCCTTCTAAACACCTCAAACATTCACTCTAAAACAGAAGATTGTTGTTTTTCGCAATATTTTTAGAAATTTGAGCTCTTTTAGTGAAAGTAACACTAGCGCTGAAGCATGTTTTATGCTCATTTCTTGTCTTTCAGGATTAATTCTGGGTTTTATTTTGTTTATTTGATGAAAATGAACAACAATACACACCATGGAAACATTTTTGATTGATTTGTTTCGAGTGAGATTTTCCCCTAGAACCCAAAGGGGGGGGTATTGGCACTTTTCATGGAAAAATGTGAAAAATTAAATTTTTTAAAAATTAAATAAATACCTTCTTAACACCTCAAACATTCACTCTAAAACAGAAGATTGTTGTTTTTCGCAATATTTTAAGAAATTTTGGCTCTTTTAGTAACATTAACACTAGCGCTGAAGCATCTTTTATGCTCATTTCTTGTCTTTCAGGATTAATTCTGTGTTTTTTTTGTTTATTTGATGAAAATGAACAACAATACACACCATGGAAACATTTTTGTTTGATTTGTCCAAGTTAGATTTTCACCTAAAACCCAAAGGGGGGGTATTGGCACTTTTCATGGAAAAATGTGAAAAATTGAATTTTCTAAAAATGAAAAAAATGCCTTCTAAACACCTCAAACATTCACTCTAAAACAGAAGATTGTTGTTTTTCGCAATATTTTTAGAAATTTGGGCTCTTTTAGTAACATTAACACCTGGGCTGAAGCATCTTTTATGCTCATTTCATGTCTTTCAGGATTAATTCTGGGTTTTATTTTGTTTATTTGATGAAAATGAACAACAATACACACAATGGAAACATTTTTGTTTGATTTGTGTCGAGTGAGATTTTCACCTAGAACCCAAAGGGGGCGGTATTGGCACTTTTCATGGAAAAAGGTGAAAAATTAAATTTTCCAAAAATGAAATAAATGCCTTCTAAACACCTCAAACATTCACTCTAAAACAGAAGATTGTTGTTTTTCGCAAAATTTTTAGAAATTTGGGCTCTTTTAGTAACATTAACACCTGGGCTGAAGCATCTTTTACGATCATTTATTGTCTTTCAGGATACATTCTGGGTTTTATTTTGTTTATTTGATGAAAATGAACAACAATACACACCTTGGATACCTTTTTGTTTGATTTGTGTCGAGTGAGATTTTCACCGAGAACCCAAAGGGGGGGGTATTGGCACTTTTCATGGAAAAATGTGAAAAATTAAATTTTCTAAAAATGAAATAAATGCCCTCTAAACACCTCAAACATTCACTCTAAAACAGATGATTGTTGTTTTTCGCAATATTTTTAGAAATTTGGGCTCTTTTAGTAACTTTAACACCTGGGCTGAAGCATCTTTTACGATCATTATTGTCTTTCAGGATACATTCTGGGTTTTATTTTGTTTATTTGATGAAAATGAACAACAATACACACCTTGGATACATTTTTGTTTGATTTTTGTCAAGTGAGATTTTCACATAGAACCCAAAGGGGGCGGTATTGGCACTTTTCATGGAAAAAGGTGAAAAATTAAATTTTCCAAAAATGAAATAAATGCCTTCTAAACACCTCAAACATTCACTCTAAAACAGAAGATTGTTGTTTTTCGCAAAATTTTTAGAAATTTGGGCTCTTTTAGTAACATTAACACCTGGGCTGAAGCATCTTTTACGATCATTTATTGTCTTTCAGGATACATTCTGGGTTTTATTTTTTTTATTTGATGAAAATGAACAACAATACACACCTTGGATACATTTTTGTTTGATTTGTGTCGAGTGAGATTTTCACCTAGAACCCAAAGGGGGGGGTATTGGCACTTTTCATGGAAAAATGTGAAAAATTAAATTTTCTAAAAATGAAATAAATGCCTTCTAAACACCTCAAACATTCACTCTAAAACAGAAGATTGTTGTTTTTCGCAATATTTTTAGAAATTTGGGCTCTTTTAGTAACATTAACACCTGGGCTGAAGCACCCTTTATGATCATTTATTGTCTTTCAGGATACATTCTGGGTTTTATTTTGTTTATTTCATGAAAATGAACAACAATACACACCCTGGAAACATTTATGTTTGATTTGTGTCGAGTGAGATTTTCACCTAGAACCCAAAGGGGGGGGTATTGACACATTTCATGGAAAAATGTAAAAAATTAAATTTCCTAAAAATGAAATAAATGCCTTCTAAACACCTCAAACATTCACTCTAAAACAGAAGATTGTTGTTTTTCGCAATATTTTTAGAAATTTGAGCTCTTTTAGTGAAAGTAACACTAGCGCTGAAGCATGTTTTATGCTCATTTCTTGTCTTTCAGGATTAATTCTGGGTTTTATTTTGTTTATTTGATGAAAATGAACAACAATACACACCATGGAAACATTTTTGATTGATTTGTTTCGAGTGAGATTTTCCCCTAGAACCCAAAGGGGGGGGTATTGGCACTTTTCATGGAAAAATGTGAAAAATTAAATTTTTTAAAAATTAAATAAATACCTTCTAAACACCTCAAACATTCACTCTAAAACAGAAGATTGTTGTTTTTCGCAATATTTTAAGAAATTTTGGCTCTTTTAGTAACATTAACACTAGCGCTGAAGCATCTTTTATGCTCATTTCTTGTCTTTCAGGATTAATTCTGTGTTTTTTTTGTTTATTTGATGAAAATGAACAACAATACACACCATGGAAACATTTTTGTTTGATTTGTCCAAGTTAGATTTTCACCTAAAACCCAAAGGGGGGGTATTGGCACTTTTCATGGAAAAATGTGAAAAATTGAATTTTCTAAAAATGAAAAAAATGCCTTCTAAACACCTCAAACATTCACTCTAAAACAGAAGATTGTTGTTTTTCGCAATATTTTTAGAAATTTGGGCTCTTTTAGTAACATTAACACCTGGGCTGAAGCATCTTTTATGCTCATTTCATGTCTTTCAGGATTAATTCTGGGTTTTATTTTGTTTATTTGATGAAAATGAACAACAATACACACAATGGAAACATTTTTGTTTGATTTGTGTCGAGTGAGATTTTCACCTAGAACCCAAAGGGGGCGGTATTGGCACTTTTCATGGAAAAAGGTGAAAAATTAAATTTTCCAAAAATGAAATAAATGCCTTCTAAACACCTCAAACATTCACTCTAAAACAGAAGATTGTTGTTTTTCGCAAAATTTTTAGAAATTTGGGCTCTTTTAGTAACATTAACACCTGGGCTGAAGCATCTTTTACGATCATTTATTGTCTTTCAGGATACATTCTGGGTTTTATTTTGTTTATTTGATGAAAATGAACAACAATACACACCTTGGATACCTTTTTGTTTGATTTGTGTCGAGTGAGATTTTCACCGAGAACCCAAAGGGGGGGGTATTGGCACTTTTCATGGAAAAATGTGAAAAATTAAATTTTCTAAAAATGAAATAAATGCCCTCTAAACACCTCAAACATTCACTCTAAAACAGATGATTGTTGTTTTTCGCAATATTTTTAGAAATTTGGGCTCTTTTAGTAACTTTAACACCTGGGCTGAAGCATCTTTTACGATCATTATTGTCTTTCAGGATACATTCTGGGTTTTATTTTGTTTATTTGATGAAAATGAACAACAATACACACCTTGGATACATTTTTGTTTGATTTTTGTCAAGTGAGATTTTCACATAGAACCCAAAGGGGGCGGTATTGGCACTTTTCATGGAAAAAGGTGAAAAATTAAATTTTCCAAAAATGAAATAAATGCCTTCTAAACACCTCAAACATTCACTCTAAAACAGAAGATTGTTGTTTTTCGCAAAATTTTTAGAAATTTGGGCTCTTTTAGTAACATTAACACCTGGGCTGAAGCATCTTTTACGATCATTTATTGTCTTTCAGGATACATTCTGGGTTTTATTTTGTTTATTTGATGAAAATGAACAACAATACACACCTTGGATACATTTTTGTTTGATTTGTGTCAAGTGAGATTTTCACCTAGAACCCAAAGGTGGGTATTTGCACTTTTCATGGAAAAATGTGAAAAATTAAATTTTCTAAAAATGAAATAAATGCCTTCTAAACACCTCAAACATTCACTCTAAAACAGAAGATTGTTGTTTTTTGCAATATTTTTAGAAATTTGGGCTCTTTTAGTAACATTAACACCTGGGCTGAAGCACCCTTTATGATCATTTATTGTCTTTCAGGATACATTCTGGGTTTTATTTTGTTTATTTCATGAAAATGAACAACAATACACACCATGGAAACATTTTTGTTTGATTTGTCCAAGTTAGATTTTCACCTAGAACCCAAAGGGGGGGTATTGACACTTTTCATGGAAAAATGTGAAAAATTGAATTTTCTAAAAATGAAAAAAATGCCTTCTAAACACCTCAAACATTCACTCTAAAACAGAAGATTGTTGTTTTTCGCAATATTTTTAGAAATTTGAGCTCTTTTAGTGAAAGTAACACTAGCGCTGAAGCATGTTTTATGCTCATTTCTTGTCTTTCAGGATTAATTCTGGGTTTTATTTTGTTTATTTGATGAAAATGAACAACAATACACACCATGGAAACATTTTTGATTGATTTGTTTCGAGTGAGATTTTCCCCTAGAACCCAAAGGGGGGGGTATTGGCACTTTTCATGGAAAAATGTGAAAAATTAAATTTTTTAAAAATTAAATAAATACCTTCTAAACACCTCAAACATTCACTCTAAAACAGAAGATTGTTGTTTTTCGCAATATTTTAAGAAATTTTGGCTCTTTTAGTAACATTAACACTAGCGCTGAAGCATCTTTTATGCTCATTTCTTGTCTTTCAGGATTAATTCTGTGTTTTTTTTGTTTATTTGATGAAAATGAACAACAATACACACCATGGAAACATTTTTGTTTGATTTGTCCAAGTTAGATTTTCACCTAAAACCCAAAGGGGGGGTATTGGCACTTTTCATGGAAAAATGTGAAAAATTGAATTTTCTAAAAATGAAAAAAATGCCTTCTAAACACCTCAAACATTCACTCTAAAACAGAAGATTGTTGTTTTTCGCAATATTTTTAGAAATTTGGGCTCTTTTAGTAACATTAACACCTGGGCTGAAGCATCTTTTATGCTCATTTCATGTCTTTCAGGATTAATTCTGGGTTTTATTTTGTTTATTTGATGAAAATGAACAACAATACACACAATGGAAACATTTTTGTTTGATTTGTGTCGAGTGAGATTTTCACCTAGAACCCAAAGGGGGCGGTATTGGCACTTTTCATGGAAAAAGGTGAAAAATTAAATTTTCCAAAAATGAAATAAATGCCTTCTAAACACCTCAAACATTCACTCTAAAACAGAAGATTGTTGTTTTTCGCAAAATTTTTAGAAATTTGGGCTCTTTTAGTAACATTAACACCTGGGCTGAAGCATCTTTTACGATCATTTATTGTCTTTCAGGATACATTCTGGGTTTTATTTTGTTTATTTGATGAAAATGAACAACAATACACACCTTGGATACCTTTTTGTTTGATTTGTGTCGAGTGAGATTTTCACCGAGAACCCAAAGGGGGGGGTATTGGCACTTTTCATGGAAAAATGTGAAAAATTAAATTTTCTAAAAATGAAATAAATGCCCTCTAAACACCTCAAACATTCACTCTAAAACAGATGATTGTTGTTTTTCGCAATATTTTTAGAAATTTGGGCTCTTTTAGTAACTTTAACACCTGGGCTGAAGAATCTTTTACGATCATTATTGTCTTTCAGGATACATTCTGGGTTTTATTTTGTTTATTTGATGAAAATGAACAACAATACACACCTTGGATACATTTTTGTTTGATTTTTGTCAAGTGAGATTTTCACCTAGAACCCAAAGGGGGCGGTATTGGCACTTTTCATGGAAAAAGGTGAAAAATTAAATTTTCCAAAAATGAAATAAATGCCTTCTAAACACCTCAAACATTCACTCTAAAACAGAAGATTGTTGTTTTTCGCAAAATTTTTAGAAATTTGGGCTCTTTTAGTAACATTAACACCTGGGCTGAAGCATCTTTTACGATCATTTATTGTCTTTCAGGATACATTCTGGGTTTTATTTTGTTTATTTGATGAAAATGAACAACAATACACACCTTGGATACATTTTTGTTTGATTTGTGTCAAGTGAGATTTTCACCTAGAACCCAAAGGTGGGTATTTGCACTTTTCATGGAAAAATGTGAAAAATTAAATTTTCTAAAAATGAAATAAATGCCTTCTAAACACCTCAAACATTCACTCTAAAACAGAAGATTGTTGTTTTTTGCAATATTTTTAGAAATTTGGGCTCTTTTAGTAACATTAACACCTGGGCTGAAGCACCCTTTATGATCATTTATTGTCTTTCAGGATACATTCTGGGTTTTATTTTGTTTATTTCATGAAAATGAACAACAATACACACCATGGAAACATTTTTGTTTGATTTGTCCAAGTTAGATTTTCACCTAGAACCCAAAGGGGGGGTATTGACACTTTTCATGGAAAAATGTGAAAAATTGAATTTTCTAAAAATGAAAAAAATGCCTTCTAAACACCTCAAACATTCACTCTAAAACAGAAGATTGTTGTTTTTCGCAATATTTTTAGAAATTTGGGCTCTTTTAGTAACATTAACACCTGGGCTGAAGCATCTTTTATGCTCATTTCATGTCTTTCAGGATTAATTCTGGGTTTTATTTTGTTTATTTGATGAAAATGAACAACAATACACACAATGGAAACATTTTTGTTTGATTTGTTTCGAGTGAGATTTTCACCTAGAACCCAAAGGGGGCGGTATTGGCACTTTTCATGGAAAAAGGTGAAAAATTAAATTTTCCAAAAATGAAATAAATGCCTTCTAAACACCTCAAACATTCACTCTAAAACAGAAGATTGTTGTTTTTCGCAAAATTTTTAGAAATTTGGGCTCTTTTAGTAACATTAACACCTGGGCTGAAGCATCTTTTACGATCATATATTGTCTTTCAGGATACATTCTGGGTTTTATTTTGTTTATTTGATGAAAATGAACAACAATACACACCTTGGATACATTTTTGTTTGATTTGTGTCGAGTGAGATTTTCACCGAGAACCCAAAGGGGGGGGTATTGGCACTTTTCATGGAAAAATGTGAAAAATTAAATTTTCTAAAAATGAAATAAATGCCCTCTAAACACCTCAAACATTCACTCTAAAACAGATGATTGTTGTTTTTCGCAATATTTTTAGAAATTTGGGCTCTTTTAGTAACTTTTACACCTGGGCTGAAGCATCTTTTACGATCATTTATTGTCTTTCAGGATACATTCTGGGTTTTATTTTGTTTATTTGATGAAAATGAACAACAATACACACCTTGGATACATTTTTGTTTGATTTGTGTCGAGTGAGATTTTCACCGAGAACCCAAAGGGGGGGGTATTGGCACTTTTCATGGAAAAATGTGAAAAATTAAATTTTCTAAAAATGAAATAAATGCCTTCTAAACACCTCAAAAATTCACTCTAAAACAGAAGATTGTTGTTTTTCGCAATATTTTTAGAAATTTGGGCACTTTTAGTAAAATTAACACTTGCGCTGAAGCATCTTTTATGCTCATTTCATGTCTTTCAGGATTAATTCTGGCTTTAATTTTGTTTATTTGATGAAAATGATCAACAATACACACCATGGAAACATTTTTGTTTGATTTGTGTCAAGTGAGATTTTCACCTAGAACCCAAAGGGGGGTATTGAATCTTTTCATGGAAAAATGTGAAAAATTAAATTTTCTAAAAATGAAATAAATGCCTTCTAAACACCTCAAACATTCACTCTAAAACAGAAGATTGTTGTTTTTCGCAATATATTTAGAAATTTGGGCTCTTTTAGTAAAATTAACACTTGCGCTGAAGCATCTTTTATGCTCATTTCATGTCTTTCAGGATTAATTCTTGGTTTTATTTTGTTTATTTGATGAAAATGAACAACAATACACACCTTGGATACATTTTTGTTTGATTTGTGTCGAGTGAGATTTTCACCCAGAACCCAAAGGGGGGGGTATTGGCACTTTTCATGGAAAAATGTGAAAAATTAAATTTTCTAAAAATGAAAAAAATGCCTTTTAAACACCTCAAACATTCACTCTAAAACAGAAGATTGTTGTTTTTCGATATATTTTTAGAAATTTGGGCTCTTTTAGTAACATTAACACCTGGGCTGAAGCATCTTTTACGATCATTTATTGTCTTTCAGGATACATTCTGGGTTTTATTTTGTTTATTTGATGAAAATGAACAACAATACACACCTTGGATACATTTTTGTTTGATTTGTGTCGAGTGAGATTTTCACCTAGAACCCAAAGGGGGCGGTATTGGCACTTTTCATGGAAAAAAGTGAAAAATTAAATTTTCCAAAAATGAAATAAATGCCTTCTAAACACCTCAAACATTCACTCTAAAACAGAAGATTGTTGTTTTTCGCAAAATTTTTAGAAATTTGGGCTCTTTTAGTGACATTAACACCTGGGCTGAAGCATCTTTTACGATCATTTATTGTCTTTCAGGATACATTCTGGGTTTTATTTTTTTTATTTGATGAAAATAAACAACAATACACACCTTGGATACATTTTTGTTTGATTTGTGTCGAGTGAGATTTTCACCTAGAACCCAAAGGGGGGGGTATTGGCACTTTTCTTGGAAAAATGTAAAAAATTAAATTTTCTAAAAATGAAATAAATGCCTTCTAAACACCTCAAACATTTACTCTAAAACAGAAGATTGTTGTTTTTCGCAATATTTTTAGAAATTTGGGCTCTTTTAGTAACATTAACACTTGCGCTGAAGCAACTTTTATGCTCATTTCTTGTCTTTCAGGATTAATTCTGGGTTTTATTTTGTTTATTTGATGAAAATGAACAACAATGCACACCATGGAAACATTTTTGTTTGATTTGCGTCAAGTGAGATTTTCACCTAGAACCCAAAGGGGGGGGTTTTGGCACTTTTAATGGAAAAATGTGAAAAATTAAATTTTCTAAAAATGAAATAAATGCCTTCTAAACACCTCAAACATTCACTCTAAAACAGAAGATTGTTGTTTTTCGCAATATTTTTAGAAATTTGGGCTCTTTTAGTAAAATTAACACTTGCGCTGAAGCATCTTATATGCTCATTTCATGTCTTTCAGGATTAGTTCTGGGTTTTATTTTGTTTATTTGATGAAAATGAACAACAATACACACCATGGAAACATTTTTGTTTGATTTGTGACGAGTGAGATTTTCACCTAGAACCCAAAGGGGGGGGTATTGGCACTTTTCATGGAAAAATGTAAAAAATTAAATTTTCTAAAAATGAAATAAATGCCTTCTAAACACCTCAAACATTCACTCTAAAACAGAAGATTGTTGTTTTTCGCAATATTTTTAGAAATTTGAGCTCTTTTAGTGAAAGTAACACTAGCGCTGAAGCATGTTTTATGCTCATTTCTTGTCTTTCAGGATTAATTCTGGGTTTTATTTTGTTTATTTGATGAAAATGAACAACAATACACACCATGGAAACATTTTTGATTGATTTGTTTCGAGTGAGATTTTCCCCTAGAACCCAAAGGGGGGGGTATATGCACTTTTCATGGAAAAATGTGAAAAATTAAATTTTTTAAAAATTAAATAAATACCTTCTAAACACCTCAAACATTCACTCTAAAACAGAAGATTGTTGTTTTTCGCAATATTTTTAGAAATTTTGGCTCTTTTAGTAACATTAACACTAGCGCTGAAGCATCTTTTATGCTCATTTCTTGTCTTTCAGGATTAATTCTGTGTTTTTTTTGTTTATTTGATGAAAATGAACAACAATACACACCATGGAAACATTTTTGTTTGATTTGTCCAAGTTAGATTTTCACCTAAAACCCAAAGGGGGGGTATTGGCACTTTTCATGGAAAAATGTGAAAAATTGAATTTTCTAAAAATGAAAAAAATGCCTTCTAAACACCTCAAACATTCACTCTAAAACAGAAGATTGTTGTTTTTCGCAATATTTTTAGAAATTTGGGCTCTTTTAGTAACATTAACACCTGGGCTGAAGCATCTTTTATGCTCATTTCATGTCTTTCAGGATTAATTCTGGGTTTTATTTTGTTTATTTGATGAAAATGAACAACAATACACACAATGGAAACATTTTTGTTTGATTTGTGTCGAGTGAGATTTTCACCTAGAACCCAAAGGGGGCGGTATTGGCACTTTTCATGGAAAAAGGTGAAAAATTAAATTTTCCAAAAATGAAATAAATGCCTTCTAAACACCTCAAACATTCACTCTAAAACAGAAGATTGTTGTTTTTCGCAAAATTTTTAGAAATTTGGGCTCTTTTAGTAACATTAACACCTGGGCTGAAGCATCTTTTACGATCATTTCTTGTCTTTCAGGATACATTCTGGGTTTTATTTTGTTTATTTGATGAAAATGAACAACAATACACACCTTGGATACATTTTTGTTTGATTTGTGTCGAGTGAGATTTTCACCGAGAACCCAAAGGGGGGGGTATTGGCACTTTTCATGGAAAAATGTGAATAATTAAATTTTCTAAAAATGAAATAAATGCCCTCTAAACACCTCAAACATTCACTCTAAAACAGATGATTGTTGTTTTTCGCAATATTTTTAGAAATTTGGGCTCTTTTAGTAACTTTAACACCTGGGCTGAAGCATCTTTTACGATCATTTATTGTCTTTCAGGATACATTCTGGGTTTTATTTTGTTTATTTGATGAAAATGAACAACAATACACACCTTGGATACATTTTTGTTTGATTTGTGTCGAGTGAGATTTTCACCTAGAACCCAAAGGGGGGGTATTGACACTTTTCATGGAAAAATGTAAAAAATTAAATTTCCTAAAAATGAAATAAATGCCTTCTAAACACCTCAAACATTCACTCTAAAACAGAAGATTGTTGTTTTTCGCAATATTTTTAGAAATTTGGGCTCTTTTAGTAAAATTAACACTTGCGCTGAAGCATCTTTTATGATCTTTTGTTGTCTATCAGGATTCATTCTGGGTTTTATTTTGTTTATTTGATGAAAATGAACAACAATACACACCTTGGATACATTTTTGTTTGATTTGTGTAGAGTGAGATTTTCACCTAGAACCCAAAGGGGGGGGTATTGGCACTTTTCATGGAAAAATGTGAAAAATTAAATTTTCTAAAAATGAAAAAAATGCCTTCTAAACACCTCAAACATTCACTCTAAAACAGAAGATTGTTGTTTTTCGCAAAATTTTTAGAAATTTGGGCTCTTTTAGTAACATTAACACCTGTGCTGAAGCATCTTTTACGATCATTTATTGTCTTTCAGGATACATTCTGGGTTTTATTTTGTTTATTTGATGAAAATCAACAACAATACACACCTTGGATACATTTTTGTTTGATTTGTGTCGAGTGTGATTTTCACCTAGAACCCAAAGGGGGCGGTATTGGCACTTTTCATGGAAAAAAGTGAAAAATTAAATTTTCCAAAAATGAAATAAATGCCTTCTAAACACCTCAAACATTCACTCTAAAACAGAAGATTGTTGTTTTTCGCAAAATTTTTAGAAATTTGGGCTCTTTTAGTGACATTAACACCTGGGCTGAAGCATCTTTTACGATCATTTATTGTCTTTCAGGATACATTCTGGGTTTTATTTTTTTTATTTGATGAAAATGAACAACAATACACACCTTGGATACATTTTTGTTTGATTTGTGTCGAGTGAGATTTTCACCTAGAACCCAAAGGGGGGGGTATTGGCACTTTTCATGGAAAAATGTGAAAAATTAAATTTTCTAAAAATGAAATAAATGCCTTCTAAACACCTCAAACATTCACTCTAAAACAGAAGATTGTTGTTTTTCGCAATATTTTTAGAAATTTGGGCTCTTTTAGTAACATTAACACCTGGGCTGAAGCACCCTTTATGATCATTTATTGTCTTTCAGGATACATTCTGGGTTTTATTTTGTTTATTTCATGAAAATGAACAACAATACACACCCTGGAAACATTTATGTTTGATTTGTGTCGAGTGAGATTTTCACCTAGAACCCAAAGGGGGGGGTATTGACACTTTTCATGGAAAAATGTAAAAAATTAAATTTCCTAAAAATGAAATAAATGCCTTCTAAACACCTCAAACATTCACTCTAAAACAGAAGATTGTTGTTTTTCGCAATATTTTTAGAAATTTGGGCTCTTTTAGTAAAATTAACACTTGCGCTGAAGCATCTTTTATGCTCATTTCATGTCTTTCAGGATTAGTTCTGGGTTTTATTTTGTTTATTTGATGAAAATGAACAACAATACACACCATGGAAACATTTTTGTTTGATTTGTGTCGAGTGAGATTTTCACCTTGAACCCAAAGGGGGGGGTATTGGCACTTTTCATGGAAAAATGTAAAAAATTAAATTTTCTAAAAATGAAATAAATGCCTTCTAAACACCTCAAACATTCACTCTAAAACAGAAGATTGTTGTTTTTCGCAATATTTTTAGAAATTTGAGCTCTTTTAGTGAAAGTAACACTAGCGCTGAAGCATGTTTTATGCTCATTTCTTGTCTTTCAGGATTAATTCTGGGTTTTATTTTGTTTATTTGATGAAAATGAACAACAATACACACCATGGAAACATTTTTGATTGATTTGTTTCGAGTGAGATTTTCCCCTAGAACCCAAAGGGGGGGGTATTGGCACTTTTCATGGAAAAATGTGAAAAATTAAATTTTTTAAAAATTAAATAAATACCTTCTAAACACCTCAAACATTCACTCTAAAACAGAAGATTGTTGTTTTTCGCAATATTTTTAGAAATTTGGGCTCTTTTAGTAACATTAACACCTGGGCTGAAGCATCTTTTATTCTCATTTCATGTCTTTCAGGATTAATTCTGTGTATTTTTTGTTTATTTGATGAAAATGAACAACAATACACACCATGGAAACATTTTTGTTTGATTTGTCCAAGTTAGATTTTCACCTAAAACCCAAAGGGGGGGTATTGGCACTTTTCATGGAAAAATGTGAAAAATTAAATTTTCTAAAAATGAAAAAAATGCCTTCTAAACACCTCAAACATTCACTCTAAAACAGAAGATTGTTGTTTTTCGATATATTTTTAGAAATTTGGGCTCTTTTAGTAACATTAACACCTGGGCTGAAGCATTTTTTATGCTCATTTCATGTCTTTCAGGATTAATTCTGGGTTTTATTTTGTTTATTTGATGAAAATGAACAACAATACACACAATGGAAACATTTTTGTTTGATTTGTGTCGAGTGAGATTTTCACCTAGAACCCAAAGGGGGCGGTATTGGCACTTTTCATGGAAAAAGGTGAAAAATTAAATTTTCCAAAAATGAAATAAATGCCTTCTAAACACCTCAAACATTCACTCTAAAACAGAAGATTGTTGTTTTTCGCAAAATTTTTAGAAATTTGGGCTCTTTTAGTAACATTAACACCTGGGCTGAAGCATCTTTTACGATCATTTATTGTCTTTCAGGATACATTCTGGGTTTTATTTTGTTTATTTGA
Source organism: Hetaerina americana (assembly GCF_022747635.1). NCBI lineage: Eukaryota > Metazoa > Arthropoda > Insecta > Odonata > Calopterygidae > Hetaerina > Hetaerina americana. The sequence goes on along the minus strand of NW_027287351.1, from coordinate 23,169 downwards.
TGAAAATGAACAACAATACACACCTTGGATACATTTTTGTTTGATTTGTGTCAAGTGAGATTTTCACCTAGAACCCAAAGGGGGCGGTATTGGCACTTTTCATGGAAAAAGGTGAAAAATTAAATTTTCCAAAAATGAAATAAATGCCTTCTAAACACCTCAAACATTCACTCTAAAACAGAAGATTGTTGTTTTTCGCAAAATTTTTAGAAATTTGGGCTCTTTTAGTAACATTAACACCTGGGCTGAAGCATCTTTTACGATCATTTATTGTCTTTCAGGATACATTCTGGGTTTTATTTTGTTTATTTGATGAAAATGAACAACAATACACACCTTGGATACATTTTTGTTTGATTTGTGTCAAGTGAGATTTTCACCTAGAACCCAAAGGTGGGTATTTGCACTTTTCATGGAAAAATGTGAAAAATTAAATTTTCTAAAAATGAAATAAATGCCTTCTAAACACCTCAAACATTCACTCTAAAACAGAAGATTGTTGTTTTTCGCAATATTTTTAGAAATTTGGGCTCTTTTAGTAACATTAACACCTGGGCTGAAGCACCCTTTATGATCATTTATTGTCTTTCAGGATACATTCTGGGTTTTATTTTGTTTATTTCATGAAAATGAACAACAATACACACCCTGGAAACATTTATGTTTGATTTGTTTCGAGTGAGATTTTCACCTAGAACCCAAAGGGGGGGTATTGACACTTTTCATGGAAAAATGTAAAAAATTAAATTTCCTAAAAATGAAATAAATGCCTTCTAAACACCTCAAACATTCACTCTAAAACAGAAGATTGTTGTTTTTCGCAATATTTTTAGAAATTTGGGCTCTTTTAGTAAAATTAACACTTGCGCTGAAGCATCTTTTATGCTCATTTCATGTCTTTCAGGATAAGTTCTGGGTTTTATTTTGTTTATTTGATGAAAATGAACAACAATACACACCATGGAAACATTTTTGTTTGATTTGTGTCGAGTGAGATTTTCACCTAGAACCCAAAGGGGGGGGTATTGGCACTTTTCATGGAAAAATGTAAAAAATTAAATTTTCTAAAAATGAAATAAATGCCTTCTAAACACCTCAAACATTCACTCTAAAACAGAAGATTGTTGTTTTTCGCAATATTTTTAGAAATTTGAGCTATTTTAGTGAAAGTAACACTAGCGCTGAAGCATGTTTTATGCTCATTTCTTGTCTTTCAGGATTAATTCTGGGTTTTATTTTGTTTATTTGATGAAAATGAACAACAATACACACCATGGAAACATTTTTGATTGATTTGTTTCGAGTGAGATTTTCACCTAGAACCCAAAGGGGGGGGTATTGGCACTTTTCATGGAAAAATGTGAAAAATTAAATTTTTTAAAAATTAAATAAATACCTTCTAAACACCTCAAACATTCACTCTAAAACAGAAGATTGTTGTTTTTCGCAATATTTTAAGAAATTTGGGCTCTTTTAGTAACATTAACACTAGCGCTGAAGCATCTTTTATGCTCATTTCTTGTCTTTCAGGATTAATTCTGTGTTTTTTTTTGTTTATTTGATGAAAATGAACAACAATACACACCATGGAAACATTTTTGTTTGATTTGTCCAAGTTAGATTTTCACCTAGAACCCAAAGGGGGGGTATTGGCACTTTTCATGGAAAAATGTGAAAAATTGAATTTTCTAAAAATGAAAAAAATGCCTTCTAAACACCTCAAACATTCACTCTAAAACAGAAGATTGTTGTTTTTCGCAAAATTTTTAGAAATTTGGGCTCTTTTAGTAACATTAACACCTGGGCTGAAGCATCTTTTACGATCATTTATTGTCTTTCAGGATACATTCTGGGTTTTATTTTGTTTATTTGATGAAAATGAACAACAATACACACCATGGAAACATTTTTGATTGATTTGTTTCGAGTGAGATTTTCACCTAGAACCCAAAGGTGGGTATTTGCACTTTTCATGGAAAAATGTGAAAAATTAAATTTTCTAAAAATGAAATAAATGCCTTCTAAACACCTTAAACATTCACTCTAAAACAGAAGATTGTTGTTTTTCGCAAAATTTTTAGAAATTTGGGCTCTTTTAGTAACATTAAAACCTGGGCTTAAGCATCTTTTATGATCATTTATTGTCTTTCAGGATACATTCCTGGTTTTATTTTGTTTATTTGATGAAAATGAACAACAATACACACCTTGGATACATTTTTGTTTGATTTGTGTCGAGCGAGATTTTCACCTAGAACCCAAAGGGGGGGGTATTGGCACTTTTCATGGAAAAATGTGAAAAATTAAATTTTCTAAAAATGAAATAAATGCCCTCTAAACACCTCAAACATTCACTCTAAAACAGATGATTGTTGTTTTTCGCAATATTTTTAGAAATTTGGGCTCTTTTAGTAACTTTAACACCTGGGCTGAAGCATCTTTTACGATCATTTATTGTCTTTCAGGATACATTCTGGGTTTTATTTTGTTTATTTGATGAAAATGAACAACAATACACACCTTGGATACATTTTTGTTTGATTTGTGTCAAGTGAGATTTTCACCTAGAACCCAAAGGGGGCGGTATTGGCACTTTTCATGGAAAAAGGTGAAAAATTAAATTTTCCAAAAATGAAATAAATGCCTTCTAAACACCTCAAACATTCACTCTAAAACAGAAGATTGTTGTTTTTCGCAAAATTTTTAGAAATTTGGGCTCTTTTAGTAACATTAACACCTGGGCTGAAGCATCTTTTACGATCATTTATTGTCTTTCAGGATACATTCTGGGTTTTATTTTGTTTATTTGATGAAAATGAACAACAATACACACCATGGAAACATTTTTGATTGATTTGTTTCGAGTGAGATTTTCACCTAGAACCCAAAGGTGGGTATTTGCACTTTTCATGGAAAAATGTGAAAAATTAAATTTTCTAAAAATGAAATAAATGCCTTCTAAACACCTTAAACATTCACTCTAAAACAGATGATTGTTGTTTTTCGCAAAATTTTTAGAAATTTGGGCTCTTTTAGTAACATTAACACCTGGGCTTAAGCATCTTTTATGATCATTTATTGTCTTTCAGGATACATTCCTGGTTTTATTTTGTTTATTTGATGAAAATGAACAACAATACACACCTTGGATACATTTTTGTTTGATTTGTGTCGAGCGAGATTTTCACCTAGAACCCAAAGGGGGGGGTATTGGCACTTTTCATGGAAAAATGTGAAAAATTAAATTTTCTAAAAATGAAATAAATGCCTTCTAAACACCTCAAAAATTCACTCTAAAACAGAAGATTGTTGTTTTTCGCAATATTTTTAGAAATTTGGGCACTTTTAGTAAAATTAACACTTGCGCTGAAGCATCTTTTATGCTCATTTCATGTCTTTTAGGATTAATTCTGGCTTTTATTTTGTTTATTTGATGAAAATGAACAACAATACACACCTTGGATACATTTTTGTTTGATTTGTGTCGAGTGAGATTTTCACCTAGAACCCAAAGGGGGGGTATTGGCACTTTTCATGGAAAAATGTGAAAAATTAAATTTTCTAAAAATGAAATAAATGCCTTCTAAACACCTCAAAAATTCACTCTAAAACAGAAGATTGATGTTTTTCGCAATATTTTTAGAAATTTGGGCTCTTTTAGTAACATTAACACCTCGGCTGAAGCATCTTTTATGATCATTTATTGTTTTTCAGGATACATTGTGGGTTTTTTTTTTGTTTATTTGATGAAAATGAACAACAATACACACCTTGGATACATTTTTGTTTGATTTGTGTCGAGTGAGATTTTCACCTAGAACCCAAAGGGGGGGTATTGGCACTTTTCATGGAAAAATGTGAAAAATTAAATTTTCTAAAAATGAAATAAATACCTTCTAAACACCTCAAACATTAACTCTAAAATAGAAGATTGTTGTTTTTCGCAATATTTTTAGAAATTTGGTGTCTTTTAGTAACAATAACACTTGCGCTGAAGCATCTTTTATGCTCAATTCTTGTCTTTCAGGATTAATTCTGTGTTTTATTTTGTTTATTTGATGAAAATGAACAACAATACACACCATGGAAACATTTTTGTTTGATTTGTGCAAATTAGATTTTCACCTAGAACCCAAAGGGGGGGTATTGGCACTTTTCAAGGAAAAATGTGAAAAATTAAATTTTCTAAAAATGAAATAAATGCCTTCTAAACACCTCAAACATTCACTCTAAAACAGAAGATTGTGGTTTTTCGCAATATTTTTAGAAATTTGGGCTCTTTTAGTAACATTAACACTTGCGCTGAAGCATCTTTTAAGCTCATTTCTTGTCTTTCAGGATTCATTCTGGGTTTTATTTGTTTATTTGATGAAAATGAACAACAATACACACAATGGAAACATTTTTGATTGATTTGTGTCGAGTGAGATTTTCACCTAGAACCCAAAGGGGGCGGTATTGGCACTTTTCATGGAAAAAGGTGAAAAATTAAATTTTCCAAAAATGAAATAAATGCCTTCTAAACACCTCAAACATTCACTCTAAAACAGAAGATTGTTGTTTTTCGCAAACTTTTTAGAAATTTGGGCTCTTTTAGTAACATTAACACCTGGGCTGAAGCATCTTTTACGATCATTTATTGTCTTTCAGGATACATTCTGGGTTTTATTTTGTTTATTTGATGAAAATGAACAACAATACACACCTTGGATACATTTTTGTTTGATTTGTGTCGAGTGAGATTTTCACCGAGAACCCAAAGGGGGGGGTATTGGCACTTTTCATGGAAAAATGTGAAAAATTAAATTTTCTAAAAATGAAATAAATGCCCTCTAAACACCTCAAACATTCACTCTAAAACAGATGATTGTTGTTTTTCGCAATATTTTTAGAAATTTGGGCTCTTTTAGTAACTTTAACACCTGGGCTGAAGCATCTTTTATGATCATTTATTGTCTTTCAGGATACATTCTGGGTTTTATTTTGTTTATTTGATGAAAATGAACAACAATACACACCTTGGATACATTTTTGTTTGATTTGTGTCAAGTGAGATTTTCACCTAGAACCCAAAGGGGGCGGTATTGGCACTTTTCATGGAAAAAGGTGAAAAATTAAATTTTCCAAAAATGAAATAAATGCCTTCTAAACACCTCAAACATTCACTCTAAAACAGAAGATTGTTGTTTTTCGCAAAATTTTTAGAAATTTGGGCTCTTTTAGTAACATTAACACCTGGGCTGAAGCATCTTTTACGATCATTTATTGTCTTTCAGGATACATTCTGGGTTTTATTTTGTTTATTTGATGAAAATGAACAACAATACACACCTTGGATACATTTTTGTTTGATTTGTGTCAAGTGAGATTTTCACCTAGAACCCAAAGGTGGGTATTTGCACTTTTCATGGAAAAATGTGAAAAAATAAATTTTCTAAAAATGAAATAAATGCCTTCTAAACACCTCAAACATTCACTCTAAAACAGAAGATTGTTGTTTTTCGCAATATTTTTAGAAATTTGGGCTCTTTTAGTAACATTAACACCTGGGCTGAAGCACCCTTTATGATCATTTATTGTCTTTCAGGATACATTCTGGGTTTTATTTTGTTTATTTCATGAAAATGAACAACAATACACACCCTGGAAACATTTATGTTTGATTTGTGTCGAGTGAGATTTTCACCTAGAACCCAAAGGGGGGGTATTGACACTTTTCATGGAAAAATGTAAAAAATTAAATTTCCTAAAAATGAAATAAATGCCTTCTAAACACCTCAAACATTCACTCTAAAACAGAAGATTGTTGTTTTTCGCAATATTTTTAGAAATTTGGGCTCTTTTAGTAAAATTAACACTTGCGCTGAAGCATCTTTTATGCTCATTTCATGTCTTTCAGGATTAGTTCTGGGTTTTATTTTGTTTATTTGATGAAAATGAACAACAATACACACCATGGAAACATTTTTGTTTGATTTGTGTCGAGTGAGATTTTCACCTAGAACCCAAAGGGGGGGGTATTGGCACTTTTCATGGAAAAATGTAAAAAATTAAATTTTCTAAAAATGAAATAAATGCCTTCTAAACACCTCAAACATTCACTCTAAAACAGAAGATTGTTGTTTTTCGCAATATTTTTAGAAATTTGAGCTATTTTAGTGAAAGTAACACTAGCGCTGAAGCATGTTTTATGCTCATTTCTTGTCTTTCAGGATTAATTCTGGGTTTTATTTTGTTTATTTGATGAAAATGAACAACAATACACACCATGGAAACATTTTTGATTGATTTGTTTCGAGTGAGATTTTCACCTAGAACCCAAAGGGGGGGGGTATTGGCACTTTTCATGGAAAAATGTGAAAAATTAAATTTTTTAAAAATTAAATAAATACCTTCTAAACACCTCAAACATTCACTCTAAAACAGAAGATTGTTGTTTTTCGCAATATTTTAAGAAATTTGGGCTCTTTTAGTAACATTAACACTAGCGCTGAAGCATCTTTTATGCTCATTTCTTGTCTTTCAGGATTAATTCTGTGTTTTTTTTTGTTTATTTGATGAAAATGAACAACAATACACACCATGGAAACATTTTTGTTTGATTTGTCCAAGTTAGATTTTCACCTAGAACCCAAAGGGGGGGTATTGGCACTTTTCATGGAAAAATGTGAAAAATTGAATTTTCTAAAAATGAAAAAAATGCCTTCTAAACACCTCAAACATTCACTCTAAAACAGAAGATTGTTCTTTTTCGCAATATTTTTAGAAATTTGGGCTCTTTTAGTAACATTAACACCTGGGCTGAAGCATCTTTTACGATCATTTATTGTCTTTCAGGATACATTCTGGGTTTTATTTTGTTTATTTGATGAAAATGAACAACAATACACACCTTGGTTACATTTTTGTTTGATTTGTGTCGAGTGAGATTTTCACCGAGAACCCAAAGGGGGGGGTATTGGCACTTTTCATGGAAAAATGTGAAAAATTAAATTTTCTAAAAATGAAATAAATGCCCTCTAAACACCTCAAACATTCACTCTAAAACAGATGATTGTTGTTTTTCGCAATATTTTTAGAAATTTGGGCTCTTTTAGTAACTTTAACACCTGGGCTGAAGCATCTTTTACGATCATTTATTGTCTTTCAGGATACATTCTGGGTTTTATTTTGTTTATTTGATGAAAATGAACAACAATACACACCTTGGATACATTTTTGTTTGATTTGTGTCAAGTGAGATTTTCACCTAGAACCCAAAGGGGGCGGTATTGGCACTTTTCATGGAAAAAGGTGAAAAATTAAATTTTCCAAAAATGAAATAAATGCCTTCTAAACACCTCAAACATTCACTCTAAAACAGAAGATTGTTGTTTTTCGCAAAATTTTTAGAAATTTGGGCTCTTTTAGTAACATTAACACCTGGGCTGAAGCATCTTTTACGATCATTTATTGTCTTTCAGGATACATTCTGGGTTTTATTTTGTTTATTTGATGAAAATGAACAACAATACACACCTTGGATACATTTTTGTTTGATTTGTGTCAAGTGAGATTTTCACCTAGAACCCAAAGGTGGGTATTTGCACTTTTCATGGAAAAATGTGAAAAATTAAATTTTCTAAAAATGAAATAAATGCCTTCTAAACACCTCAAACATTCACTCTAAAAAAGAAGATTGTTGTTTTTCGCAAAATTTTTATAAATTTGGGCTCTTTTAGTAACATTAACACCTGGGCTTAAGCATCTTTTATGATCATTTATTGTCTTTCAGGATACATTCCTGGTTTTATTTTGTTTATTTGATGAAAATGAACAACAATACACACCTTGGATACATTTTTGTTTGATTTGTGTCGAGCGAGATTTTCACCTAGAACCCAAAGGGGGGGGTATTGGCACTTTTCATGGAAAAATGTGAAAAATTAAATTTTCTAAAAATGAAATAAATGCCTTCTAAACACCTCAAAAATTCACTCTAAAACAGAAGATTGTTGTTTTTCGCAATATTTTTAGAAATTTGGGCACTTTTAGTAAAATTAACACTTGCGCTGAAGCATCTTTTATGCTCATTTCATGTCTTTTAGGATTAATTCTGGCTTTTATTTTGTTTATTTGATGAAAATGAACAACAATACACACCTTGGATACATTTTTGTTTGATTTGTGTCGAGTGAGATTTTCACCTAGAACCCAAAGGGGGGGTATTGGCACTTTTCATGGAAAAATGTGAAAAATTAAATTTTCTAAAAATGAAATAAATGCCTTCTAAACACCTCGAACATTCACTCTAAAACAGAAGATTGTTGTTTTTCGCAATATTTTTAGAAATTTGGGCTCTTTTAGTAACATTAACACCTCGGCTGAAGCATCTTTTATGATCATTTATTGTTTTTCAGGATACATTGTGGGTTTTTTTTTGTTTATTTGATGAAAATGAACAACAATACACACCTTGGATACATTTTTGTTTGATTTGTGTCGAGTGAGATTTTCACCTAGAACCCAAAGGGGGTGTATTGGCACTTTTCATGGAAAAATGTGAAAAATTAAATTTTCTAAAAATGAAATAAATGCCTTGTAAACACCTCAAACATTCACTCTAAAACAGAAGATTGTTGTTTTTCGCAATATTTTTAGAAATTTGGGCTCTTTTAGTAACATTAACACCTGGGCTGAAGCAACTTTTATGCTCATTTCATGTCTTTAGGATTAATTCTGGGTTTTATTTTGTTTATTCGATGAAAATGAACAACAATACACACCATGGAAACATTTTTGATTGATTTGTGTCGAGTGAGATTTTCACCTAGAACCCAAAGGGGGGGGTATTGGCACTTTTCATGGAAAAATGTGAAAAATTAAATTTTCTAAAAATGAAATAAATACCTTCTAAACACCTCAAACATTCACTCTAAAATAGAAGATTGTTGTTTTTCGCAAAATTTTTAGAAATTTGGTGTCTTTTAGTAACAATAACACTTGCGCTGAAGCATCTTTTATGCTCATTTCTTGTCTTTCAGGATTAATTCTGTGTTTTATTTTGTTTATTTGATGAAAATGAACAACAATACACACCATGGAAACATTTTTGTTTGATTTGTGCAAGTTAGATTTTCACCTAGAACCCAAAGGGGGGGTATTGGCACTTTTCAAGGAAAAATGTGAAAAATTAAATTTTCTAAAAATGAAATAAATGCCTTCTAAACACCTCAAACATTCACTCTAAAACAGAAGATTGTGGTTTTTGGCAATATTTTTAGAAATTTGGGCTCTTTTAGTAACATTAACACTTGCGCTGAAGCATCTTTTAAGCTCATTTCTTGTCTTTCAGGATTCATTCTGGGTTTTATTTGTTTATTTGATGAAAATGAACAACAATACACACAATGGAAACATTTTTCATTGATTTGTGTCGAGTGAGATTTTCACCTAGAACCCAAAAGGGGGGGTATTGGCACTTTTCATGGAAAAATGTGAAAAATTAAATTTTCTAAAAATGAAATAAATGCCTTCTAAACACCTCAAACATTCACACTAAAACAGAAGATTGTTGTTTTTCGCAATATTTTTAGAAATTTGGGCTCTTTTAGTAACATTAACACCTGGGCTGAAGCATCTTTTATGATCATTTATTGTCTTTCAGGATACATTCTGGGTTTTATTTTGTTTATTTGATGAAAATTAACAACAATACACACCTTGGATACATTTTTGTTTGATTTGTGTCGAGTGAGATTTTCACCTAGAACCCTAAGGGTTCTAGGTGAAAAGGGTATTGGCACTTTTCATGGAAAAATGTGAAAAATTAAATTTTCTAAAAATGAAATAAATGCATTCTAAACACCTCAAAAATTCACTCTAAAACAGAAGATTGTTGTTTTTCGCAATATTTTTAGAAATTTGGGCTCTTTTAGTAAAATTAACACTTGCGCTGAAGCATCTTTTATGCTCATTTCATGTCTTTCAGGATTAATTATGGGTTTTATTATGTTTATTTGATGAAAAAGAACAACAATACACACCATGGAAACATTTTTGTTTGATTTGTGTCAAGTGAGATTTTCACCTAGAACCCAAAGGGGGGGGTATTGGCACTTTTCATGGAAAAATGTGAAAAATTAAATTTTCTAAAAATGAAATAAATGCCTCCTAAACACCTCAAACATTCACTCTAAAACAGAAGATTGTTGTTTTTCGATATATTTTTAGAAATTTGGGCTCTTTTAGTAAAATTAACACTTGCGCTGAAGCATCTTTTATGCTCATTTCATGTCTTTCATGATTAATTCTGGGTTTTATTTTGTTTATTTGATGAAAATGAACAACAATACACACCTTGGATACATTTTTGTTTGATTTGTGTCGAGTGAGATTTTCACCTAGAACCCAAAGGGGGGGGTATTGGCACTTTTCATGGAAAAATGAGAAAAATTAAATTTTCTAAAAATGAAATAAATGCCTTGTAAACACCTCAAACATTCACTCTAAAACAGAAGATTGTTGTTTTTCGCAATATTTTTAGAAATTTGGGCTCTTTTAGTTACATTAACACTTTCGCTGAAGCAACTTTTATGTTCATTTCATGTCTTTAGGATTAATTCTGGGTTTTATTTTGTTTATTCGATGAAAATGAACAACAATACACACCATGGAAACATTTTTGATTGATTTGTGTCGAGTGAGATTTTCACCTAGAACCCAAAGGGGGGGGTATTGAAACTTTTCATGGAAAAATGTAAAAAATTAAGTTTTCTAAAAATGAAATAAATGCCTTCTAAACACCTCAAACATTCACTCTAAAACAGAAGATTGTTGTTTTTCGCAATATTTTTAGAAATTTTGGCTCTTTTAGTAACATTAACACCTGGACTGAAGCATCTTTTATGATCTTTTATTGTCTTTCAGGATTCATTCTGGGTTTTTTTTTGGTTTATTTGATGAAAATGAACAACAATACACACCTTGGATACATTTTTGTTTGATTTGTGTCAAGTTAGATTTTCACCTAGAACCCAAAGGGGGGGTATTGGCACTTTTCATGGAAAAATGTGAAAAATTAAATTTTCTAAAAATGAAATAAATGTCTTCTAAACACCTCAAACATTCACTCTAAAACAGAAGATTGTTGTTTTTCGCAATATTTTTAGAAATTTGGGCTCTTTTAGTAACATTAACACTTGCGCTGAAGCATCTTTTATGCTCATTTCTTGTCTTTCAGGATTTATTCTGGGTTTTATTTTGTTTATTTGATGAAAATGAACAACAATACACACCATGGAAACATTTTTTTTTGATTTGTGTCGAGTGAGATTTTCACCTAGAACCCAAAGGGGGGGGGTATTGGCACTTTTCATGGAAAAATGTGAAAAATTAAATTTTCTAAAAATGAAATAAATGCCTTCTAAACACCTCAAACATTCACTCTAAAACAGAAGATTGTTGTTTTTCGCAAAATTTTTAGAAATTTGGGCTCTTTTAGTAACATTAACACCTGGGCTGAAGCATCTTTTACGATCATTTATTGTCTTTCAGGTTACATTCTGGGTTTTATTTTGTTTATTTGATGAAAACGAACAACAATACACACCTTGGATACATTTTTGTTTGATTTGTGTCGAGTGAGATTTTCACCTTGAACCCAAAGGGGGGGGGTATTGGCACTTTTCAAGGAAAAATGTGAAAAATTAAATTTTCTAAAAATGAAAAAAATGCCTTCTAAACACCTCAAACATTCACTCTAAAACAGAAGATTGTTGTTTTTCGCAATATTTTTAGAAATTTGGGCTCTTTTAGTAACATTAACACTTGCGCTGAAGCATCTTTTAAGCTCATTTCTTGTCTTTCAGGATTCATTCTGGGTTTTATTTGTTTATTTGGTGAAAATGAAAAACAATACACACCATGGAAACATTTTTGATTGATTTGTGTCGAGTGAGATTTTCACCTAGAACCCAAAGGGGGGGGTATTGGCACTTTTCATGGAAAAATGTGAAAAATTAAATTTTCTAAAAATGAAATAAATGCCTTCTAAACACCTCAAACATTCACTCTAAAACAGAAGATTGTTATTTTTCGCAAAATTTTTAGAAATTTGGGCTCTTTTAGTAACATTAACATCTGGGCTGAAGCATCTTTTACGATCATTTATTGTCTTTCAGGATACATTCTGGGTTTTATTTTGTTTATTTGATTAAAATGAACAACAATACACACCATGGAAACATTTTTGTTTGATTTATGTTGAGTGAGATTTTCACCTAGAACCCAAAGGGGGGGGTATTGGCACTTTTCATGGAAAAATGTGAAAAATTAAATTTTCTAAAAATGAAATAAATGCCTCCTTAACACCTCAAACATTCACTCTAAAACAGAAGATTGTTGTTTTTCGATATATTTTTAGAAATTTGGGCTCTTTTAGTAAAATTAACACTTGCGCTGAAGCATCTTTTATGCTCATTTCATGTCTTTCAGGATTAATTCTGGGTTTTATTTTGTTTATTTGATGAAAATGAACAACAATACACACCTTGGATACATTTTTGTTTGATTTGTGTCGAGTGAGATTTTCACCTAGAACCCAAAGGGGGGGGGTATTGGCACTTTTCATGGAAAAATGAGAAAAATTAAATTTTCTAAAAATGAAATAAATGCCTTGTAAACACCTCAAACATTCACTCTAAAAAAGAAGATTGTTGTTTTTCGCAATATTTTTAGAAATTTGGGCTCTTTTAGTAACATTAACACTTTCGCTGAAGCAACTTTTATGCTCATTTCATGTCTTTAGGATTAATTCTGGGTTTTATTTTGTTTATTCGATGAAAATGAACAACAATACACACCATGGAAACATTTTTGATTGATTTGTGTCGAATGAGATTTTCACCTAGAACCCAAAGGGGGGGGTATTGGCACTTTTCATGGAAAAATGTGAAAAATTAAATTTTCTAAAAATGAAATAAATACTTTCTAAACACCTCAAACATTCACTCTTAAATAGGAGATTGTTGTTTTTCGCAATATTTTTAGAAATTTGGGCTCTTTTAGGAACAATAACACTTGCGCTGAAGCATCTTTTATGCTCATTTCTTGTCTTTCAGGATTAATTCTGTGTTTTATTTTGTTTATTTGTTGAAAATGAACAACAATACACACCATGAAAACATTTTTATTTGATTTGTGCAAGTTAGATTTTCACCTAGAACCCAAAGGGGGGGTATTGGCACTTTTCAAGGAAAAATGTGAAAAATTAAATTTTCTAAAAATGAAATAAATGCCTTCTAAACACCTCAAACATTCACTCTAAAATAGAACATTGTTGTTTTTCGCAATATTTTTAGAAATTTAGGCTCTTTTAGTAACATTAACACCTGGGCTGAAGCATCTTTTATGATCTTTTGTTGTCTTTCAGGATTCATTCTGGGTTTTATTTTGTTTATTTGATGAAAATGAACAACAATACACACCTTGGATACATTTTTGTTTGATTTGTGTCGAGTGAGATTTTCACCTAGAACCCAAAGGGGGGGGGTATTGGCACTTTTCATGGAAAAATGTGAAAAATTAAATTTTCTAAAAATGAAATAAATGCCTTCTAAACACCTCAAACATTCACTCTAAAACAGAAGATTGTTGTTTTTCGCAAAATTTTTAGAAATTTGGGCTCTTTTAGTAACATTAACACCTGGGCTGAAGCATCTTTTACGATCATTTATTGGATTTCAGGTTACATTCTGGGTTTTATTTTGTTTATTTGATGAAAACGAACAACAATACACACCTTGGATACATTTTTGTTTGATTTGTGTCGAGTGAGATTTTCACCTTGAACCCAAAGGGGGGGGTATTGGCACTTTTCAAGGAAAAATGTGAAAAATTAAATTTTCTAAAAATGAAAAAAATGCCTTCTAAACACCTCAAACATTCACTCTAAAACAGAAGATTGTTGTTTTTCGCAATATTTTTAGAAATTTGGGCTCTTTTAGTAACATTAACACTTGCGCTGAAGCATCTTTTAAGCTCATTTCTTGTCTTTCAGGATTCATTCTGGGTTTTATTTGTTTATTTGATGAAAATGAAAAACAATACACACCATGGAAACATTTTTGATTGATTTGTGTCGAGTGAGATTTTCACCTAGAACCCAAAGGGGGGGTATTGGCACTTTTCATGGAAAAATGTGAAAAATTAAATTTTCTAAAAATGAAATAAATGCCTTCTAAACACCTCAAACATTCACTCTAAAACAGAAGATTGTTGTTTTTCGCAAAATTTTTAGAAATTTGGGCTCTTTTAGTAACATTAACATCTGGGCTGAAGCATCTTTTACGATCATTTATTGTCTTTCAGGATACATTCTGGGTTTTATTTTGTTTATTTGATTAAAATGAACAACAATACACACCATGGAAACATTTTTGTTTGATTTGTGTCGAGTGAGATTTTCACCTAGAACCCAAAGGGGAGGGTATTGGCACTTTTCATGGAAAAATGTGAAAAATTAAATTTTCTAAAAATGAAATAAATGCCTTCTATACACCTCAAACATTCACTCTAAAACAGAAGATTGTTGTTTTTCGCAATATTTTTAGAAATTTGGGCTCTTTTAGTAACATTAACACCTCGGCTGAAGCATCTTTTATGATCATTTATTGTTTTTCAGGATACATTCTTGGTTTTTTTTTGTTTATTTGATGAAAATGAACAACAATACACACCTTGGATACATTTTTGTTTGATTTGTGTCGAGTGAGATTTTCACCTAGAACCCAAAGGGGGGGGGATTGGCACTTTTCATGGAAAAATGTGAAAAATTAAATTTTCTAAAAATGAAATTAATGCCTTGTAAACACCTCAAACATTCACTCTAAAACAGAAGATTGTTGTTTTTCGCAATATTTTTAGAAATTTGGGCTCTTTTAGTAACATTAACACTTTCGCTGAAGCAACTTTTATGCTCATTTCATGTCTTTAGGATTAATTCTGGGTTTTATTTTGTTTATTCGATGAAAATGAACAACAATACACACCATGGAAACATTTTTGATTGATTTGTGTCGAGTGAGATTTTCACCTAGAACCCAAAGGGGGGGGTATTGGCACTTTTCATGGAAAAATGTGAAAAATTAAATTTTCTAAAAATGAAATAAATGCCTTTCTAAACACCTCAAACATTCACTCTAAAATAGAAGATTGTTGTTTTTCGCAATATTTTTAGAAATTTGGGCTCTTTTAGTAACAATAACACTTGCGCTGAAGCATCTTTTATGCTCCTTTCTAGTCTTTCAGGATTAATTCTGTGTTTTATTTTGTTTATTTGATGAAAATGAACAACAATACACACCATGGAAACATTTTTATTTGATTTGTGCAAGTTAGATTTTCACCTAGAACCCAAAGGGGGGGTTCTTTTTCATTGGCACTTTTCAAGGAAAAATGTGAAAAATTAAATTTTCTAAAAATGAAATAAATGCCTTCTAAAAACCTCAAACATTCACTCTAAAACAGAAGATTGTTGTTTTTCGCAATATTTTTAGAAATTTAGGCTCTTTTAGTAACATTAACACCTGGGCTGAAGCATCTTTTATGATCTTTTGTTGTCTTTCAGGATTCATTCTGGGTTTTATTTTGTTTATTTGATGAAAATGAACAACAATACACACCTTGGATACATTTTTGTTTGATTTGTGTTGAGTGAGATTTTCACCTAGAACCCAAAGGAGGGGGGGTATTGGCACTTTTCATGGAAAAATGTGAAAAATTAAATTTTCTAAAAATGAAATAAATGCCTTCTAAACACCTCAAACATTCACTCTAAAACAGAAGATTGTTGTTTTTCGCAAAATTTTTAGAAATTTGGGCTCTTTTAGTAACATTAACACCTGGGCTGAAGCATCTTTTACGATCATTTATTGTCTTTCAGGTTACATTTTGGGTTTTATTTTGTTTATTTGATGAAAATGAACAACAATACACACCTTGGATACATTTTTGTTTGATTTGTGTCGAGTGAGATTTTCACCTAGAACCCAAAGGGGGGCAATTGGCACTTTTCATGGAAAAATTTGAAAAATTAAATTTTCTAAAAATGAAATAAATGCCTTCTAAACACCTCAAACATTCACTCTAAAACAGAAGATTGTTGTTTTTCGCAATATTTTTAGAAATTTGGGCTCTTTTAGTAACATTAACACCTGGGCTGAAGCATCTTTTATGATCTTTTGTTGTCTTTCAGGATTCATTCTGGGTTTTATTTTGTTTATTTGATGAAAATGAACAACAATACACACCTTGGATACATTTTTGTTTGATTTGTGTCGAGTGAGATTTTCACCTAGAACCCAAAGGTGGGGGTATTGGCACTTTTCATGGAAAAATGTGAAAAATTAAAATTTCTAAAAATGAAATAAATGCCTTCTAAACACCTCAAACATTCACTCTAAAACAGAAGATTGTTGTTTTTCGCAATATTTTTAGAAATTTGGGCTCTTTTAGTAACATTAACGCTTTCTCTGAAGCAACTTTTATGCTCATTTCTTGTCCTTCAAGATTAATTCTGGGTTTTATTTTGTTTATTTGATGAAAATGAACAACAATACACACCATGGAAACATTTTTGTTTGATTTGTGTCGAGTGAGATTTTCACCTAGAACCCAAAGGGGGGGTTCTTTTTCATTGGCACTTTTCAAGGAAAAATGTGAAAAATTAAATTTTCTAAAAATGAAATAAATGCCTTCTAAAAACCTCAAACATTCACTCTAAAACAGAAGATTGTTGTTTTTCGCAATATTTTTAGAAATTTAGGCTCTTTTAGTAACATTAACACCTGGGCTGAAGCATCTTTTATGATCTTTTGTTGTCTTTCAGGATTCATTCTGGGTTTTATTTTGTTTATTTGATGAAAATGAACAACAATACACACCTTGGATACATTTTTGTTTGATTTGTGTTGAGTGAGATTTTCACCTAGAACCCAAAGGAGGGGGGGTATTGGCACTTTTCATGGAAAAATGTGAAAAATTAAATTTTCTAAAAATGAAATAAATGCCTTCTAAACACCTCAAACATTCACTCTAAAACAGAAGATTGTTGTTTTTCGCAATATTTTTAGAAATTTAGGCTCTTTTAGTAACATTAACACCTGGGCTGAAGCATCTTTTATGATCTTTTGTTGTCTTTCAGGATTCATTCTGGGTTTTATTTTGTTTATTTGATGAAAATGAACAACAATACACACCTTGGATACATTTTTGTTTGATTTGTGTTGAGTGAGATTTTCACCTAGAACCCAAAGGAGGGGGGGTATTGGCACTTTTCATGGAAAAATGTGAAAAATTAAATTTTCTAAAAATGAAATAAATGCCTTCTAAACACCTCAAACATTCACTCTAAAACAGAAGATTGTTGTTTTTCGCAAAATTTTTAGAAATTTGGGCTCTTTTAGTAACATTAACACCTGGGCTGAAGCATCTTTTACGATCATTTATTGTCTTTCAGGTTACATTTTGGGTTTTATTTTGTTTATTTGATGAAAATGAACAACAATACACACCTTGGATACATTTTTGTTTGATTTGTGTCGAGTGAGATTTTCACCTAGAACCCAAAGGGGGGCAATTGGCACTTTTCATGGAAAAATTTGAAAAATTAAATTTTCTAAAAATGAAATAAATGCCTTCTAAACACCTCAAACATTCACTCTAAAACAGAAGATTGTTGTTTTTCGCAATATTTTTAGAAATTTGGGCTCTTTTAGTAACATTAACACCTGGGCTGAAGCATCTTTTATGATCTTTTGTTGTCTTTCAGGATTCATTCTGGGTTTTATTTTGTTTATTTGATGAAAATGAACAACAATACACACCTTGGATACATTTTTGTTTGATTTGTGTCGAGTGAGATTTTCACCTAGAACCCAAAGGTGGGGGTATTGGCACTTTTCATGGAAAAATGTGAAAAATTAAAATTTCTAAAAATGAAATAAATGCCTTCTAAACACCTCAAACATTCACTCTAAAACAGAAGATTGTTGTTTTTCGCAATATTTTTAGAAATTTGGGCTCTTTTAGTAACATTAACGCTTTCTCTGAAGCAACTTTTATGCTCATTTCTTGTCCTTCAAGATTAATTCTGGGTTTTATTTTGTTTATTTGATGAAAATGAACAACAATACACACCATGGAAACATTTTTGTTTGATTTGTGTCGAGTGAGATTTTCACCTAGAACCCAAAGGGGGGGGTATTGGCACTTTTCATGGAAAAATGTGAAAAATTAAATTTTCTAAAAATGAAAAAAATGCCTTCTAAACACCTCAAACATTCACTCTAAAACAGAAGATTGTTGTTTTTCGCAATATTTTTAGAAATTTGGGCTCTTTTAGTAACATTAACACTTGCGCTGAAGCATCTTTTAAGCTCATTTCTTGTCTTTCAGGATTCATTCTGGGTTTTATTTGTTTATTTGATGAAAATGAAAAACAATACACACCATGGAAACATTTTTGATTGATTTGTGTCGAGTGAGATTTTCACCTAGAACCCAAAGGGGGGGGTATTGGCACTTTTCATGGAAAAATGTGAAAAATTAAATTTTCTAAAAATGAAATAAATGCCTTCTAAACACCTCAAACATTCACTCTAAAACAGAAGATTGTTGTTTTTCGCAAAATTTTTAGAAATTTGGGCTCTTTTAGTAACATTAACATCTGGGCTGAAGCATCTTTTACGATCATTTATTGTCTTTCAGGATACATTCTGGGTTTTATTTTGTTTATTTGATTAAAATGAACAACAATACACACCATGGAAACATTTTTGTTTGATTTGTGTCGAGTGAGATTTTCACCTAGAACCCAAAGGGGGGGGTATTGGCACTTTTCATGGAAAAATGTGAAAAATTAAATTTTCTAAAAATGAAATAAATGCCTTCTATACACCTCAAACATTCACTCTAAAACAGAAGATTGTTGTTTTTCGCAATATTTTTAGAAATTTGGGCTCTTTTAGTAACATTAACACCTCGGCTGAAGCATCTTTTATGATCATTTATTGTTTTTCAGGATACATTCTTGGTTTTTTTTTGTTTATTTGATGAAAATGAACAACAATACACACCTTGGATACATTTTTGTTTGATTTGTGTCGAGTGAGATTTTCACTTAGAACCCAAAGGGGGGGGGATTGGCACTTTTCATGGAAAAATGTGAAAAATTAAATTTTCTAAAAATGAAATTAATGCCTTGTAAACACCTCAAACATTCACTCTAAAACAGAAGATTGTTGTTTTTCGCAATATTTTTAGATATTTGGGCTCTTTTAGTAACATTAACACTTTCGCTGAAGCAACTTTTATGCTCATTTCATGTCTTTAGGATTAATTCTGGGTTTTATTTTGTTTATTCGATGAAAATGAACAACAATACACACCATGGAAACATTTTTGATTGATTTGTGTCGAGTGAGATTTTCACCTAGAACCCAAAGGGGGGGTATTGGCACTTTTCATGGAAAAATGTGAAAAATTAAATTTTCTAAAAATGAAATAAATGCCTTTCTAAACACCTCAAACATTCACTCTAAAATAGAAGATTGTTGTTTTTCGCAATATTTTTAGAAATTTGGGCTCTTTTAGTAACAATAACACTTGCGCTGAAGCATCTTTTATGCTCCTTTCTAGTCTTTCAGGATTAATTCTGTGTTTTATTTTGTTTATTTGATGAAAATGAACAACAATACACACCATGGAAACATTTTTATTTGATTTGTGCAAGTTAGATTTTCACCTAGAACCCAAAGGGGGGGTTCTTTTTTATTGGCACTTTTCAAGGAAAAATGTGAAAAATTAAATTTTCTAAAAATGAAATAAATGCCTTCTAAAAACCTCAAACATTCACTATAAAACAGAAGATTGTTGTTTTTCGCAATATTTTTAGAAATTTAGGCTCTTTTAGTAACATTAACACCTGGGCTGAAGCATCTTTTATGATCTTTTGTTGTCTTTCAGGATTCATTCTGGGTTTTATTTTGTTTATTTGATGAAAATGAACAACAATACACACCTTGGATACATTTTTGTTTGATTTGTGTTGAGTGAGATTTTCACCTAGAACCCAAAGGAGGGGGGGTATTGGCACTTTTCATGGAAAAATGTGAAAAATTAAATTTTCTAAAAATGAAATAAATGCCTTCTAAACACCTCAAACATTCACTCTAAAACAGAAGATTGTTGTTTTTCGCAAAATTTTTAGAAATTTGGGCTCTTTTAGTAACATTAACACCTGGGCTGAAGCATCTTTTACGATCATTTATTGTCTTTCAGGTTACATTCTGGGTTTTATTTTGTTTATTTGATGAAAATGAACAACAATACACACCTTGGATACATTTTTGTTTGATTTGTGTCGAGTGAGATTTTCACCTAGAACCCAAAGGGGGGCAATTGGCACTTTTCATGGAAAAATTTGAAAAATTAAATTTTCTAAAAATGAAATAAATGCCTTCTAAACACCTCAAACATTCACTCTAAAACAGAAGATTGTTGTTTTTCGCAATATTTTTAGAAATTTGGGCTCTTTTAGTAACATTAACACCTGGGCTGAAGCATCTTTTATGATCTTTTGTTGTCTTTCAGGATTCATTCTGGGTTTTATTTTGTTTATTTGATGAAAATGAACAACAATACACACCTTGGATACATTTTTGTTTGATTTGTGTCGAGTGAGATTTTCACCTAGAACCCAAAGGTGGGGGTATTGGCACTTTTCATGAAAAATGTGAAAAATTAAAATTTCTAAAAATGAAATAAATGCCTTCTAAACACCTCAAACATTCACTAAAACAGAAGATTGTTGTTTTTCGCAATATTTTTAGAAATTTGGGCTCTTTTAGTAACATTAACGCTTTCTCTGAAGCAACTTTTATGCTCATTTCTTGTCCTTCAAGATTAATTCTGGGTTTTATTTTGTTTATTTGATGAAAATGAACAACAATACACACCATGGAAACATTTTTGTTTGATTTGTGTCGAGTGAGATTTTCACCTAGAACCCAAAGGGGGGGGTATTGGCACTTTTCATGGAAAAATGTGAAAATTAAATTTTCTAAAAATGAAATAAATGCCTTCTAAACACCTCAAACATTCACTCTAAAACAGAAGATTTTGTTTTTCGCAATATTTTTAGAAATTTGGGCACTTTTAGTAACATTAACACCTGGGCTGAAGCATCTTTTATGCTCATTTCATGTCTTTCAGGATTAATTCTGGGTTTTATTTTGTTTATTTGATGAAAATGAACAACAATACAAACAATGGAAACATTTTTGTTTGATTTGTGTCGAGTGAGATTTTCACCTAGAACCCAAAGGGGGCGGTATTGGCACTTTTCATGGAAAAAGGTGAAAAATTAAATTTTCCATAAATGAAATAAATGCCTTCTAAACACCTCAAACATTCACTCTAAAACAGAAGATTGTTGTTTTTCGCAAAATTTTTAGAAATTTGGGCTCTTTTAGTAACATTAACACCTGGGCTGAAGCATCTTTTACGATCATTTAGTGTCTTTCAGGATACATTCTGGGTTTTATTTTGTTTATTTGATGAAAATGAACAACAATACACACCTTGGATACATTTTTGTTTGATTTGTGTCGAGTGAGATTTTCACCGAGAACCCAAAGGGGGGGGTATTGGCACTTTTCATGGAAAAATGTGAAAAATTAAATTTTCTAAAAATGAAATAAATGCCTTCTAAACACCTCAAACATTCACTCTTAAACAGAAGATTGTTGTTTTTCGCAATATTTTTAGAAATTTGGGCTCTTTTAGTAACATTAACACTTTCGCTGAAGCAAATTTTATGCTCATTTCTTGTCTTTCAAGATTAATTCTGGGTTTTATTTTGTTTATTTGATGAAAATGAACAACAATACACACCATGGAAACATTTTTGTTTGAATTGTGTCGAGTGAGATTTTCACCTAGAACCCAAAGGGGGGGGTATTGGAACTTTTCATGGAAAAATGTGAAAAATTAAATTTTCTAAAAATGAAATAAATGCCTTCTAAACACCTCAAACATTCACTCTAAAACAGAAGATTGTTGTTTTTCGCAAAATTTTTAGAAATTTGGGCCCTTTTAGTAACATTAACAACTGGGCTGTAACATCTTTTATGATCATTTATTGTCTTTCAGGATACATTCTGGGTTTTATTTTGTTTATTTGATGAAAATGAACAACAATACACACCTTGGATACATTTTTGTTTGATTTGTGTCGAGTGAGATTTTCACCTAGAACCCAAAGGGGGGGGGTATTGGCACTTTTCATGGAAAAATGTGAAAAATTAAATTTTCTAAAAATGAAATAAATGCCTTCTAAACACCTCAAACATTCACTCTAAAACAGAAGATTGTTGTTTTTCGCAATATTTTTAGAAATTTGGGCTCTTTTAGTAATATTAACACTTGGGCTGAAGCATCTTATAAGATCTTTTATTTTCTTTCAGGATTCATTCTGTGTTTTATTTTGTTTATTTGATGAAAATGAACAACAATACACACCATGGAAACATTTTTGTTTGATTTGTGTCGAGTGAGATTTTCACCTAGAACCCAAAGGGGGGGTATTTGCACTTTTCATGGAAAAATTTGAAAAATTAAATTTTCTAAAAATGAAATAAATGCTTTCTAAACACCTCAAACATTCACTCTAAAACAGAAGATTGTTGTTTTTCGCAATATTTTTAGAAATTTGGGCTCTTTTAGTAACATTAACACCTGGGCTGAAGCATCTTTTATGATCTTTTGTTGTCTTTCAGGATTCATTCTGGTTTTATTTTGTTTATTTGATGAAAATGAACAACAATACACACCTTGGAAACATTTTTGTTTGATTTGTGTCGAGTGAGATTTTCACCTAGAACCCAAAGGGGGGGGTATTGGCACTTTTCATGGAAAAATGTGAAAAATTAAATTTTCTAAAAATGAAATAAATGCCTTCTAAACACCTCAAACATTCACTCTAAAACAGAAGATTTTTGTTTTTCGCAATATTTTTAGAAATTTGGGCTCTTTTAGTAAAAATA
Organism: Hetaerina americana; assembly: GCF_022747635.1. Taxonomy (NCBI): domain Eukaryota; kingdom Metazoa; phylum Arthropoda; class Insecta; order Odonata; family Calopterygidae; genus Hetaerina; species Hetaerina americana. The sequence continues at coordinate 85 of NW_027287351.1, read as the reverse complement.
ACACTTACGCTGAAGCATCTTTTATGCTCATTTCATGTCTTTCAGGATTAATTCTGGGTTTTATTTTGTTTATTTGATGAAAATG